>NC_091979.1:274226860-274229360 GCF_044704955.1 Pristiophorus japonicus | reverse complement strand
CTCTCTCTCGTGCTCTCTCTCTCGTGCTCTCTCTCTCTCTCTCGCTCTCTCTCTCGTGCTCTCTCTCTCTCTCTCGTGCTAATGCTCATGCTCTCTCTCGTGCTCTCTCGTGCTCGTGCTCTCTCTCTCGTGCTCGTGCTCTCTCTCTTGTGCTCGTGCTCTCACTCGTGCTCTCTCTCGTGCTCTCTCTCTCTCGTGCTCTCTCTCTCGTGCTCTCTTTCTCGTGCTCTCTTTCTCGTGCTCTCTTTCTCGTGCTCTCTTTCTCGTGCTCTCTTTCTCGTGCTCTCTTTCTCGTGCTCTCTTTCTCGTGCTCTCTTTCTCGTGCTCTCTTTCTCGTGCTCTCTTTCTCGTGCTCTCTTTCTCGTGCTCCCTCTCTCGTGCTCGTTCTCTCTCTCTCTCATTCTCTCGTGCTCGTGCTCTCTCTCTCGTGCTCTCGCTCGTGCTCATGCTCATGTTCTTTCTCGCTCTCTCTATCTCGTGCTCGTGCTCTCTCTCTCTCTCGTGCTCTCTCTCGCTCTCGCTCTTGTTCTCTCTCGCTCTCGCTCTTGTTCTCTCTCGCTCTCGCTCTTGTTCTCTCTCTCTCTCTCTCTCTCTCTCTCTCTCTCTCTCTCGTGCTCGCTCTCTCTTGCCCTCTCTCTCTCTCTCTCTCTCTCTCGCCCTCTCTCTCTCTCTCGCTCTCTCTCTCGCCCTCTCGTGCTCTCGCTCTCTCGTGCGCTCTCTTTCTCGTGCTCTCGCCCTCTCTTTCTCGTGCTCTCGCCCTCTCTTTCTCGTTCTCTCGTGCTCTCTTTCTCTCTCGTGCTCTCTCTCTCTCTCTCGTGCTCTCTCTCTCGTGCTCTCTCTCTCTCTCTCGTGCTAATGCTCATGCTCTCTCTCGTGCTCTCTCTCTCGTGCTCGTGCTCTCTCTCTCGTGCTCGTGCTCTCTCTCTTGTGCTCGTGCTCTCACTCGTGCTCTCTCTCTCTCGTGCTCTCTCTCTCGTGCTCTCTCTCTCGTGCTCTCTCTCTCGTGCTCTCTCTCTCGTGCTCTCTTTCTCGTGCTCTCTTTCTCGTGCTCTCTCTCTCGTGCTAATGCTCATGCGCTCTCCCTCTCGTGCTCACGTTCTCTCTCTCGTGCTCACGTTCTCTCTCTCGTGCTCGTTCTCTCTCTCTCGTGCTCGTTCTCTCTCTCTCGTGCTCGTTCTCTCTCTCGTGCTCTCGTTCTCTCTCGTGCTCTCGCTCTCTCTCTCTCGTACTCTCTCTCTCATGCTCTCTCTCTCTCGTGCTCGTGCTAATGCTCATGCTCTCTCTCTCTCGTTCTCGCTCTCGTGCTCGTTCTCGTTCTCGCTCTCTCGCGCTCTCGTGCTCTCTCTCTCATTCGTGCTCTCTCTCTCATGCTCTCTTTCTCGTGCTCTCTCTCTCTCGTGCTCTCTCTCTCGTGCTCTCTCTCTCGTGCTCTCTCTCTCGTGCTCTTTCTCTCGTGCTCTCTCTCTCGTGCTCTCTCTCTCTCGTGCTCTCGTGCTCTCTCTCTCTTGTGCTCTCTCTCTCTCTCTTGTGCTCTCTCTCTTTCTCTTGTGCTCTCTCTCTTTCTCTTGTGCTCTCTCTTCCTCTCGTGCTCTCTCTCTCTCTCCCTCTCTTTATCTCTCGTGCTCTCTTTATCTCTCGTGCTCTCTTTATCTCTCGTGCTCTCTTTATCTCTCGTGCTCTCTTTATCTCTCGTGCTCTCTTTATCTCTCGTGCTCTCTTTATCTCTCGTGCTCTCTTTATCTCTCGTGCTCTCTTTATCTCTCGTGCTCTCTTTATCTTTCGTGCTCTCTCTCTCTCGTGCTCTCTCTCTCTCGTGCTCTCTCTCTCTCTCTCTCGTGCTCTCTTTCTCTCGTTCTCTCTCTCTCTCTCTCTCGTGCTCTCTCTCTCTCTCTCTCGTGCTCTCTCTCTCTCTCTCTCGCTCTCTCTCTCTCGCTCTCTCTCTCGTGCTCTCTCTCTCTCTCTCGTGCTAATGCTCATGCTCTCTCTCGTGCTCTCTCGTGCTCGTGCTCTCTCTCTCTCGTGCTCGTGCTCTCACTCGTGCTCTCTCTCTCTCGTGCTCTCTCTCTCGTGCTCTCTCTCTCGTGCTCTCTCTCTCGTGCTCTCTCTCTCTCTCGTGCTCTCTCTCTCGTGCTCTCTCTCTCTCTCTCTCTCGTGCTCTCTTTCTCTCGTTCTCTCTCTCTCTCTCTCTCGTGCTCTCTCTCTCTCTCTCTCGTGCTCTCTCTCTCTCTCTCTCGCTCTCTCTCTCTCGCTCTCTCTTCCGTGCTCTCTCTCTCTCTCTCGTGCTAATGCTCATGCTCTCTCTCGTGCTCTCTCGTGCTCGTGCTCTCTCTCTCGTGCTCGTGCTCTCACTCGTGCTCTCTCTCTCTCGTGCTCTCTCTCTCGTGCTCTCTCTCTCGTGCTCTCTCTCTCGTGCTCTCTCTCTCGTGCTCTCTCTCTCGTGCTCTCTCTCTCGTGCTCTCTTTCTCGTGCTCTCTTTCTCGTGCTCTCTTTCTCGTGCTCT
>NC_091979.1:274136979-274224479 GCF_044704955.1 Pristiophorus japonicus | reverse complement strand
GCCCTTCTTTTGGCTAGGTTGGCCTGGCAAGAAAGCTGCAACAGCAAACTTGTGCAGGCCTTCGTTTAAAATTGCACTTGGGGGCCCAAATGATGCATGCTTGATCTGCATATATAAAGAAGGGCCTCCCTGACTTCCAGCTGGTTTCTCTCTTGCCTGCTCAGAAGAGTTAGTTCCAATCGAAACCTGTGGGCCGACGGCAAGATTGGTGCGGGTAAATGTCATGGGCTGTTTTAACCGCCCATTTGCCCAGGTAGGGTTGAAACCATCCCTCTGCTCCTGTATTGTTACTCTAGATTCCTCGGAGTTCTGGAGAGGGAAGTTCTCCCCACAATGAGGCTCTACATTGTTAATTTTGGGGTTACAATTTCCCTGAGATGTTGACCGCTCCTTATGGAGTCTGTCTCCAGTTTTAGCTCTTGCTGATTTCCCATGTTTCAGCATCAGTGTACCTTGATGTTCACAGATTACTGTGAAAGATCATGGGAGCCCTCCAAGCAAGTGCCCACATGAAGGAGGACTACTTAACTGCCTCCTGTCATTAGGTTTGAATGGTCTGCTTCACAGGATGCATAACATAATTTTAGGGCCAAAGAAATTGAATATTTTTGAAAATGGCATTACGTTGATTTAATATATAGCATTTTCTGTTTTTATAGCATAACAAAGATTTGTACTTTAGCTAGCCTTTTGGCATACATAGGGTTTGAAGAGGATGGAATAAAGAGCATTTAGTAACTTGGAAGAACTGAGAAAATGTAACACGAGCTTGTGGTACAGAATTTAAATTTTGATTTTATATTATTGTGTAATCTAATATTCCCCTTTTTTTAAACAAGACAGTAGTTTAAGAGAAAAGTCAAAGGGAAAATCTGACCAGTCTTATGACTTGCACACTAGAGGGCACTCTTGCTTTATACTGGCGATCTGTTGCTCACTGGTGATTAAGGTATGTTAAAATACACCCAATTTTGCAATAAAGCCTAAAATGATGGTTGATATTGGTGGATGAATGCTTAGCATGTTCATGTGACACTCCTTTGCCTGCTATTTCAGCAGAAGCTTTGACCGTTTTAAAATAAGGTAACACTGTTAAATAGTGGAAAAAGAAATGTCATACGAACAGAGGTTACAACATGGAATCCAGCCATTTGGTTCAACCAGTCTGTTTTGGTGTTTACTCTCTATAGGCTCAATTTTCCCTGAGCATTTGTGCCGGTTTTTCTGCCGTATTTTTTTTCTAAGTTTCCCTCTGCGATCTGCGGCAGCATAACTGACTTATGACTTTTCTAGGCCAATTTTTTTTTTACGTTCCTTCATGTCTGCGCCAGTCTTTTTCAATTGTTCGCAGTTTGGCCAACATTTTTTTTCTCTTGGGTTGGTGTATCTGGCCACTCCCAAAAAACCTTCTGGTTGAAAGACGCCATTGTTTTTAAATCGAAGGTTTTGGAGGGAATCAAGAACACTCTCAAAATCAATAATCAAGTTCAACTTTTTTTAACCTGTCAACGTAGAAGTGTAAATTTGTTGGATTTCATCTCTTTTTTTTTTAACGCACTCACACGCCACCAGCAAATGTCTTGAAGCAGGGCTGGAGGGTCGTAGGTTTGGTCAGCAGAATCGGCCTCCGGCCCGGACACAGCGGCTTGGGGCTCGGCTACAAAACAAGCCGGGGAGGGTGGAGGGTGAAGGAGGCAGAAAGAAAAAGCAGTCACAAGACCTTTGGTCCATCCATTCAGACCTGAAGAGATACAACTGCAAACCTATGCTGCCTGCTTTCCTGCCATTTTGAGCATCTTTTAAAAGGTTACATTTAAGTATGGGGGCAATACTGACGATGCCATACCTTGTGCGAGCCTTCTGCATCATGGTGCTACGTAGGAGACAATTGATTCGACTTCATCGCATTAGGAACATGACAGTCCGTACCCACCTCCGCTATATCGCGGAAGGCGTTCGTACCTCCGCCTGAGTGATGCAGACTGTGCCAGAGGCTGCGTTTGCGCAAAGAAGTTGTAAGTGAGATCTGTGAGTTGGTCAAAGCAGACCTGCAACCTAGAAGCATCAGGAAGACAGCTTTCTTAGTTGAAGTGAAGGTTAGAGCTGCACTTTCATTCTATGCCTCTGGATCATTTCAAGCTCCAACTGGGGATGCATGCGCCATCTCGCAACATGCAACACATGTCTCCATTCGCCAGGTCACAGTTGCATTATACGTGCGTAGGAATTACTTCATAAAGTTCCCCGTGGCAGCCCAAGCAATTCATGAGCGGGCTGTGGGTTTCTCCAGGATTACTGACTTCCCAAAGCTACAGGGCTGCATTGATTGTACCCACATCACCTTGCGAACACTTTTTTGAAGGATTCCGAGATGTACAGGAACAGAAAAGGCTTCCACTCCATTAATGTGCGGCTCGTGTGTGCTGACGTGCATCATATCAGTCGATGCAAGATATCCTGGCAGCACCCATGATGCGTTCATCCTACCCGAGAGCATTATATCTGCCATGTTTCAGCAGCAACCAGTAGGGCAGAGCTGGCTACTGGGAGACAGAGGGCACGGCCTTGCCAGCTGGCTCATGACGCCCCTACGCGTAACCCGGACGGAAGCTGACCGTCAATACAACAGGTCTCACATTGCGACACGCAGCATCATTGAGAGGACCATTGGCATGTTGAAACAGCGTTTCCGATGCCTGGACCATTCCGGAGGCTACTTGCTGTACTCCCCTGAGATTGTCAATTAGTTCACTGTTGTGTGCTGCATAACTTAGCCATCATGAGGCAGCAGCATCTGGTAGTGGAAGCCCCACCTGCGGTGAGAGTGGCTGATGATGATATGGAAGATGCAGGTGATGAAGAGGAGGAGGAGGAAGCCATGCAAGTGCCTGAGGCTGGAGCACGACGGCGGAGGAGGCCGGAGCACGACGGCGGAGGAGGCCGGAGCACGATGGCGGAGGATGGCGGAGCACGATGACGGCGGAGGAGGCCGGAGCACGACGGCGGAGGAGGCCGGAGCACGACGGCGGAGGATGGCGGGCCATCGTGCTCCTTTTAACAATTGCTCGAGCCTTGTGCCAGCAGCTTATCCGTGAATGTTTTACTGATGCCTATTATTCCACATGGACATGTTTATTGTTTGGAGCTGTTCCGTAATGTTGTGTTGATAATGGAACATGATTCAGTTTTAATGTAAAATATATTATACAAAAGTTTGTAATGTACTTAACTTTTTAATATTCTTATATCAAACTTTATTTTAATCACTCTAAGATCACTTAAACTTGTAACTTTACATAACTTACTGTTCTCAAATTAAAAGTTTTTTGTAACAATAATAACAACAGCAAAGAAAGGCTGCACCCACCCATCTCTCTTCTCCCGTATTCTAAGACAGCCCGCTACGCTTTGTCTTGGACACTCCACCACCCCTGCCCGCAGGCGGTGGTGCAGTGTTTCTGGGCTTGATACCAAGCTTATTCTTTCTAACATCTCGGGTACTGCACACCTCTTGAGGGTGGGGGGCATCAGCGTCAGGCGGCACGTTGGAGGGCCCAGGCGGCAAGTTGGAGGGCCCGGCTTTGGGCTGTTCAGACTGTTGTGGGGATTGGAGTTGGAGTGACAGAATCAACAGTCAATGGGTGTGGGGTCTGGGCCTGTTCCCTTATTGCAGCAGCTAACTCCAACATGCCATCCCTCATGCGGCCTGACAGTGTTTCAATGACCTGCAACATTCCCTCCCTCATGTTGAGCAAAACTGCCTGAACTACCTGCAACATTCCCTCCCCCATGGTCAGTGATGTGGTTTGCACTACCTCTGACATTCCCTCCCTCATGGCCACTATTCCCTCACTCATGGTCCTGGATATCGTTCCCATTTCTCGTGTCATTGCTATTACTTCTCCCGACAGTCCTGCTACCTCATCACTCAGCCCACTGATGGGAGTTCAGGAGTGATCGGGTAAGGCCAATGTTCTCCGCACTCCATGACATCATCTGAACCACATCTTTAGATCCTGCACCGCAGGAGAGCGCGGTCGAGTTCTCCTTCTCCTCCTCCTCCCCCCCACAAGTGTGACTCACACCCCAACACTGGGACCCGCAGCCTCGGATGGTGGGGCCCTGGGTGTACCTTGCTGCACCCCACCACTGGGACCTGCAACCTCAGAAGGTGGGGCACTCCGTCTCACAGACACAACTGGCTCTTTAAAAATGGCTGATTGCCAAATATGAGCTGTGCTGAGCATGTGCGTCCATTGGAACGACGTCAAAGACATAACTTTTTTTTTTTCCCTGCTGATGTGCTGAAGTTGTGGCTTCATTCTTTGGCTCAGACAGGCTCCACCCCCCGAGGTGACTGGACACACTGTGCGGCCCCAAACTTGAATTATGCATCGGGGAAACTTTGGCAAATTTTCTGCTGTATTTCTGGCCTAGAAAAACGAGCGTAACTCTGGCAATACGCCAGAAAACGGGCTTGGGGAAAATTGAGCTCAATGTGAGTAAATGGTTTGAGATTTGCCGGGCCTCCTCCTGTTTGAGTTCTTTCCTTTTTTTATTCTGTGCCTCCTTCCTCTGCAAAGATGAAAATGCAACTTTTTAGAGAGGGTGTCTTTCTGCTGGGTGGATCATATGCAGCTGGTCACATTTACAATTGCTTCCATTGAATAAATGCAAATATTACTTATACTAACTACTTGACCAAGGTCCTGCCATTTCTTTTTACATTGGCCTCTAGATCTCGTTGTGGTCACCATTGTGCAGTAATCTTCTGCAACTTGATTCCTGCATTTCTTCTTTTCTTTGGGTGGAACTTTTATGTGACCTCTGCTGGTGTCCAGCTTGTGCCATCTGATCTCAATCACAGTAACTAGTGCCTCCACTTCATCCTGTAAGAAATTCTTGGGCCTTGCACTGCGTTGCATCTTGTATTGCTGCAGCTGCAATTTTTCCAATGCTCTCACACAGCACTCCATCTCACACACACAACTGGCTCTTTAAAAATGGCTGATTGCCAAATATGAGCTGTGCTGAGCATGTGCGTCCATTGGAACGACGTCAAAGACATAACTTTTTTTTTTCCCTGCGCATGCGCTGAAGGTGTGGCTTCATTCTTTGGCTCAGACAGGCTCCACCCCCCGAGGTGACTGGACACGCTGTGCGGCCCCAAATTTGAATTATACATCGGGGAAACTTTGGCAAATTTTCTGCTGCATTTCTGGCCTAGAAAAACAGGTGTAACTCTGGCAATACGCCAGAAAACGGGCTTGGGGAAAATTGAGTTCAATGTGAGTAAATAGTTTGAGATGGGCAATAACTGCTGGCCTTGCCAGCGACACCCACATCCCAGGAACAAATATTAAAAATGTCATAATCGCAGTGCCCACTCTGTTCTCGTATCCCTTCATCCCCATTCCATCTAATCTTGATTGTTGATATAGTTTCTGCCTCACCCACTAATCCTGGAAATAAATTCCACAGCCTCACAACTCTTGCTCTCTCTTCTGAATCTTACATTTAATTTATCTATCTTTAGTTCCTTGTTCTAGATGCCTCAACTACTGAAAATCGTCGGCTTACAACTGTACTTCCAAGCTGCCAAGTGCCGAGCCTTTGACCTTCCATCTGATATATCTCTCCTGCTCTCAGCCACTTTGTCACCTTCAGCTTTGATGCCCTTCTCCCCAGTAATACCTTTACTCGCTCCCATCCTGGTCATTTCCAGGCTCCAACCTTTGCCTGCTCTAGTCCAAGGGGCGCAGACTTGAACATATCTGATGCACACCTTGTTTAGTCATCCATCACCAGATGTGGCTGGCCCACATCAACACTATCAGACTTCACTCTCCTCTGCCAAAATTGCTCACTATTCTGGGATTGGTAACCACCAGCTTCTCTTCTTGGCTACCAAATGTCTCTTTAAACCCTCTCCTCTGCCTCCTCCACCCTCCAAGTGTGAAGAGCTCATGGACTTCATTGTCATTAAAATTGAGGCCATCTGTTCAGCTGTCCCTGCTGCTTCCCCCCCCCCCACCCCACCCCCCACCTACCCACTAAACCAAATCTCCCCCTGGCATAGCCCTAATCCCAGGTCCTTTTCTAGTTTCTCTCCTATCTCCCCTCATGCCCTCTCTGAGCACATGCTGTACATGAGACTCTCTTTCTGTTCCCTTGACCACATTCCTACCAAATGGGTGATGATCCAGCTTCTCTTCCTGACCCCCAAACTGACATTGTAATTGGTTCAAAACCACTGTCCTTTATGCCTTCCTCAAAAAATCCTCTGTCCTCATCCACTACCAACTCATCTTCAACCTCCCTTTCCTCTCCAAATTCCTTGAAGGTACTGTCGCCTCCTGAGATCTTTCATAGGATTACATATGAAATACGGCAGATTACTAGATCCAATAGCAATTCTCCCTTGTTGGGCTTTTTATATATTGGGTTAGAAAGGAGTCCTGTACACATTGTAGGAACTCCATTCCCTTATTCCCTTTACCTACCTCTTTTCTGTCCAATTAATATTGGGGGGGGGGCGGATGGTAGTTGAAATCTCCCATGATTATTATTCTGTGTGTTTTACTCATTTCCCTAATTTGTCTGCATATTTCTTCCTCCACATCCCTTCCACTATTAGATGGTTTGTAGACTACATAAGAACATAAGTAGGAACAGGAGTAGGCCATACGGCCCCTCGAGCCTGCTCTGCCATGTAATACGATCATGGCTGATCCGATCATGGACTCGGGCCCACTTCCCTGCCCGCTCTCCATAACCCCTTATTCCCTTTATCGTTTAAGAAACTGTCTATTTCTGTCTTAAATTTATTCAATGTCCCAGCTTCCACAGCTCTCTGGGGCAGCGAATTTCACAGATCCACAACCCTTTGAGAGAATAAATTTCTCCACATCTCAGTTTTAAATGGGCAGCCCCCTATTCTAAGATTGTGCTCTCTAGTTCTAGTCTCCCCTATCAGTAGAAACATCTTCTCTGCATCCATTCTGTCAAGCCCCCTCATAATCTTATGCGTTTCAATAAGATCACCTCTCATTCTTCTGAATTCCAATGAGTAGAGAGAGGCCCAACCTACTCAACCTTTCCTCATAAGTCAACCCCCTCATCTCCAGAATCAACCTTGTGAACCTTCTCTGAACTGCCTCCAAAGCAAGTATATCCTTTCTTAAATATGGAAACCAAAACTGCATGCAGTATTCCAGGTGTGGCCTCACCAATACCCTGTACAGCTGTAGCAAGACTTCCCTGCTTTTATACTCCACCCCTTTGCAATAAAGGCCAAGATTCCATTGGTCTTCCTGATTACTTGTTGTACCTGCATGCTAACCTTTTGTGTTGCATGCACAAGTATCCCCAGGTCCCGCTATACTGCAGCACTTTGCAATCTTTCTGCATTTAAATAATAACTTACTCTTTGATTTTTTTTTCTGCCGAAGTGCATGACCTCACACTTTCCAACATTATGCTCCATCTGCCAAATTTTTTGCCCACTCACTTAACCTGTCTATGTCCTTTTGCAGATGTTTTGTGTCCTCCTCACACATTGCTTAGTGTGATTGATTCTTTATTATCTTTTATCCCTATCCATATGGATTCTATTTTTGTTTTGCTGATGGCTGTGCTATTTTATTTGCCTTTATGTTATCCCTAATAAGTACAGCTATTCCATTTCCTTTTTCCCTCTCTCTCTTTTCTGAATATGTTATACCTTGCAATGTATAATTCCCAGTCCTAATTTTTTGTAACCATGTCTCAGTAATCCTTACTATGTCTGGTTCCTCACAATGTATGATCGTCTCTAGCTCCCTTGTTTTATTACGGACACTGGGCATTGCTGCACAGACAGTTTAACTCATTTTTAATAGGATTTCTCTCTTTATGTTTAATCATCTTTTTAGACTCCAGTTCTATAACTCTATTCACTTACCATTAATGTCCTTCCTTACTTTATTCTTTCCTATACTCTCTTCCTGTTTTGTTTATATTTAGACCGGTTATGTTTCTTGTAGGTCCCTCCCCTATTTTACTCATTTGTCATCTCCCTATTTACCCTTTCTGCTGGGACACTGGTCCCATCCTGGTTCAGGTGGAGCCCGTCCCATTGGTACATCTCCTTCCTGTTAGTGTTAGTGTTTTATCAGAAGAATCACTCAACACTCAGAGTCGGTTCCAACGCCAATGCGGCCTTTATTAACGCCAGCGGGGAGGAAGCCTCAGGACTGGATCCAGGCACTTCACTCCACTGAACAAAGAAACTCATCGATATTTATATGTTTTACAATAGTTCTTTACAGTTACTCAGCCCACTTCGGCTGGACACAATCCAATCATAACGATTATAGATTACATATAGGTTTTTTTAACCCAATAGAATTCCCCTGATACTTCAGGAACTGCATGTTCGGTTTTTGTCAGCTCGGGCTGATTAATGACCTCGTTATGTGAGGCAGGTTCTCCCCTTATCTCTCTTCCTCACGCTTCAGCTGTGTGAAATCACTGGTTCATTATAATTATCTTGTACCCAAGGTATCCCTGGTAGTGGGCCTCACAGGGTCATTGCTCGGTCAGCCCCAGTTCATTACTTGACTAACGGGGTTCCCATCATGCTTGGGCAGCCATTTTATATGTGGCCGCTTTAAACTTATATGAGTTTAGATATATTCAGCAGGTGCCTAATGCCTACAATAATTCCCTTCTTTCGGTAAAGGGACTAATCCTAGTCCCCCTTTAACCAACCGCCCTACTTTTATTAGATTTTGTGCACGGCCCGGTACTCCCTGCCTCAATGTGCTGGCCAGTCACGCGGTTTCAGGAGTCCCAGTTGCTTAAATCAAATTGACAAAGGCCAAATCCTCCTGCCCCTTTTATTAGACAGGCTTGTTTAGTATTTGGGGACCGATCATGGGTCCCTCTTCGGTGTGCTTGGTGCCTGCATGCCTGGCAGGCCATTATGCCCCATGTTATTGCTAAGATCAATTGTATCCCGACCAGTATGTGTGAAATTATTCGAATCCAAGGATGGATGTTCACATTTATTCCCCAGTCCCAGACCTTTCTCCACCAACTCTGACTTTGTAAGTCTACATCGATATCTTCTTCCAGTACTTTGATTTTAGTTTGCACTTGGTGGTAGAGCTTTACGGATTGACCCACTCTGAACCTCAACTCTCGTAATATTTCGGTTAGATGTGGGATAGGGACCTGATCTGGCTCGTCATAATCCTGCAAATGATCATGGAGCTGATCGGTTACCTCAATAACTTCGGACTTCCGGCGCCTAACCTGGGTGATATGCACTTGCCCGATCGTGACAGGTCATAGTGGCGTAAAGCAAAAGTTTGGCTGTGGTATAGGGCACTGCAGGTCATTATACTGGTATGAACGCTCTGTGGTAGAGACGCAGTATCTTCCCTTCCCTCCGTAGCCTGCCCTCGCGAAGTGCCTGTGTGTGGGCACTATTTCTAGTACACACCCGTCGGTTCGGTTAAACCCGCACTCGTCTAGCTCACCTCGGCCTACCGGGTGAGGACATACTGTGATCTCCCCCCTTTGCTTGCAATCTGTTAGGGAAATCCCGGTAAGTATGTTGTTTCGACAAACGGCGGAGGTGGTGGTCAGATAGTAACGCATGGAGACATTTTCCCGTATTCCTCCGATATTCTCTAGCTGGTACAGGGGGAACGACCCTGAGTCCGGCGTGGCTATAGGGATCATCAGGACTATCCCTATCCCAGTATTCCTACCCATCTGGCAATCTGGAATTGCTGGGTGTACTCAGGTCAGTCCCTTCAGAGTACAATTATCCAGTGTCCCCCTCTGGTTAGCCAACTGAGCCAAATGTGAACTGTCTATCCAATCGGGTACTTCCCCGCGTTGGATCTGGTCGAGATTGTGGCGGATCTGTCCCACCATCCACAGACCATAAGCATGACAGAGTTGCCCCTGTCTTTGCTTTCCTATATCTTCTTTTTCTCTATCAATGAGGTGATTGATGGTTCTGGCGTGAGCTTCCAGGACTGAGATGCCATCCAACTGGATTTCGGCACCCTCCTTTCCTAGGCTGGCTTGGTCTTCCTGGTTTTGCTCCACCCTTTCTAATAACCCCTTCATTACCCCTCTAAGCTGTTCCACCCTCTCATTTAACCCTTGTATATCTATTGAGTTTACTACGGAGGTCCCTGTATTGAAAACGGTGGCAATATCATTAACTATTTCCCTCTTTATCCTGGGGGCTGACCCCTGTCCTCGGAATCTACTGGCACCCATTGCATAGGCAGCCTGCTGCATTACAACTTTACTTAATACATTGTACATCTTCCTTGACTGTTCTGTACAGTATTCCGGCATCTGAATGCCTGAAATATTGATCAGGACAGGCACAATTTCATGTTTAACATTATCATACAATAATTCCCCTTCATTGTACATTACAATCCCATTCTCTGGTCCCTTAGTAGTTATGGGACAAGGCAGTTCCTCGGGCAATGTAGTGGTTCTTATGGGGCGCGGTGTCGGAGGGGGTGAGAAGCATACATACAATGATATTGCAGCCGCCCCCACCTCCTCGTAGTACCCACACAGCCCCACTCCCTTTTTGCGGATGACTGATTGCTGGGACTGTCCCGGAGGCGCGCAAATTATGCCGAAGGTACATTCATCGGGCCCTTTGACATCCCTCCGTTTAATGCAGCTGCTCCTTATACCCGTGGAGCACTGTACACATACCCGGTTCTTATTAGGATTTACTTGTAACCATGCATTAAAATAAGTCCTGTCCTTGCTCCAATCCTTGGCTGCTGGGATGCACATTCCAACCGTTAAATTAAACAAGACTCCATAGTTGTTTATTTCCTGAGTGCGCTGCAATCCGTTGGTATCATCCAGTGTTTGCGTGGGTCTTGAGGTTCCCAGTAGCATGAGTCCCCAGAGTCGAAGTCACCACTGCGGTCCCATCTTGGTGAGTGTTTTATCTGAAAATTTTAAACAGATAGCCTGGTCGTCACCAGGTGTTAGGTTCTGGTCTACTTGTGTCGCTGTCACTCTGTGGAATCTGAGGTAAGGATTAGGTTAACCATATTCTTTATAGTCGTACCATCTCTATCACTTCATGTCCCTGTCTGGGCTGCCGTCGGTTTTGCGTTTGAGCCTGCTGTGCTCGAGCCTGCACGATGACCCATCTAAATATTATCCAAACTCCAATCAACACCAATGCCACCACTATTCCTCTAAACATCACTGTCTGCTTTACCGTTAGGTTGGGTTTGTGGACTACACCTACCCACCGTGGGGTACATTGGCTCGATTGCCATAGGTGATGGTGCTATGGCTGCGCACTGCACTATCCGTCTAGTCCCGTTTTTTTTTAAAAAACATCTCTTCCAGCCTGTTTATCTTAGCTTTTAACTCTTGACCAGCTAGTTCCATTTTATTTTTATTCTGAATATCCCACCATTTCCTCTGTCTGTCAGGTGAGTCTTCTTTATTTTATTAATAAATCCAAATTAATAATGTCCAGTATAAAACAGCTCTCAATGGAAAGGGTTAACTCCTTTACAGGTTTGTAAGAAAGCCTGATGTCATTACGTGACTTCACGTAATCATCCGAAAAATTCCTTTTTTTAAAGTCTTTGTGCCTTC
The DNA here is from genome assembly GCF_044704955.1 of Pristiophorus japonicus. Lineage (NCBI taxonomy): Eukaryota > Metazoa > Chordata > Chondrichthyes > Pristiophoridae > Pristiophorus > Pristiophorus japonicus. Next base: position 274,212,827 of record NC_091979.1, on the reverse strand, counting down.
AAAACTTGCTTAGAAAATTGGAATCCGTTAAACAGCATAAATTAGTAAAGTGGTCATAATAAAAATCTTCTCATCAGGGAAGACGGCATTTTAGAGTAAACGCCAATGTTTTCTTAACTTCTAATTCAAGTACTTGCCAAAGAATTAAAAAAAAAAATTTATTTAAAACGAGACCACACATTTTTAATAGCAATTTTGTTTACTGAAATTCAATTTTTTAAAAAAATTTCTCTCAGCACAAAATCTAAACTTCTGTGCTAGTTCCATTTTGGAAATCTTTTCAAACTGCATTGAAACTTTCTCATAATTTAAAATTCAAATCCATGTAGAGTGTTTTTTACCTCTTCCAATTTTTTTTCTTCTAATTAAACCAATATCTTTTTCACAGCAAACATCAACTAGTATTTAGTAAGTTATGTCTTTTTCCATCACAAACACATTTGTTAATTTAAAATCATTTATTTACTTTCAAAGTGGCGTCTTTACCTTTTTCTTTTCTTCATAACTGGAATGGAGTCCGGCTTTGAGGGTTTGAGGGCTGCTTTTCGTTATCTCAAAATGCTCCAGTTTCAAAGTCGTTAAATTGTCTCTCCTAAACTGCTAAAGCTTGCTGTTTTTAACATTTTCCAAAAGTTCCTTTTACACCTTCGCAGATAGCTCGCCACTCGCCCAGGAGTTTGACCTGATCAGATTTAATTAAAAAAAAAATTTTTGAATCCACCTCAGTATTTTCTGTGCCTTCTCTGAATATCTCAAAATCCCAATTCAAACTTTGTAATTTCAATCTTTATTTAAAACCTTTTTTTTTTTTGTTTTGAGCTAGAAGCTTTCTTAAAAGGCATTCTTTATCTCATTCCGAGACTAAATTTATGTCTTTCAATCCAATATAATCAATCATTGCATGTTTTCTTTCGACAAGTAAATTCTTTTTTTTTAACCACCGGGACCATGTATTTTTTATCTTTTGCTTAACCTATCCTTTGTACATTTCCTAGCTCCGTAACTTATCATCCGAATAAATCCACACCTGCGTTTCTAACTTAAAATGTCTTAAAACTTCCCACATACAGGACAACACTACAAAGGGTTAGCTAAAATAAACAGACACTTGCATTCCTCTTCCACCAAGCTTTCAGAAACATGACAACATAAAAATTCATTCCGCAGTCACAAAATCACACAGGTACTCTCACTCAACGAGCAGACTTTTACAACAGTCTCTCTTCTTTCCTATTCATTGTTTTGGCCAGCTCTATTTTTGGATCCATGACCTTTCAGGGAATTCGTAGTTTTATCTAAATAATTCCTCACATAACTTTTGTAGTGGACTACCGGTATTGGTTTTTCCGTTCCTTCACCCACCATTCCCATTGGGCTGCTGGCAGATCCTGAGGATCCCACCCTGCTCTAATCATTTTCTCGATTAGTTTCTTTTGCTTTTCCGCCAGATGGCGGGTAAGGGACCCTTCTGATTCCCACTCGAGTTTATCTGCTTTATCTGGCCATTCCTGGGTAGGAGTAGAACCGTTAGGAATCTACTCTGAGGTTTGCCTTTTACCTCGCACAACTTGTAGTAGACCGCCTCTGGGCTGCTGTCAGGTCACACGTCTGCTGTTACACAAACTTATACAATTCTTTAAAACGCGTTTAAGCAATTCCCGCAGTGCTCTACGTATCCTTAACAACTACCTACCACAGCTCTGCCCGTTGGTCCGACCCTGTTCACAGGTTTGGATTCCGTTAGCCGCTGTACACCGCTTGGTTCTACCCTGGGGTATATTTCAAATTACTCTGCTGGGTCCGGAAGATGTCTTTCAGTATCACGATCCCACGGTCTAAGTGTGTTCCCTACGCCTACTTGGTTCCTGGCCGTCACGTGGGACAAAAGTCCTCTTAATTCAGGCTCAGGCTAGGCGTTTGAGATATTAGACCGTCTCCTCATGTCGATCAACCAGCTTCCACCTTCCGCACCCTTTATAATTAAAAATCGTTTTTTATACTCACCCGGGCTTTTCCAAGGGCGTCCAGCGACTCCGGGAAATCCTGCCGACTACGCCACTGTTAGTGTTAGTGTTTTATCAGAAGAATCACTCAACACTCAGAGTCAGTTCCAATGCCAATGCGGCCTTTATTAACGCCAGCGGGGAGGAAGCTTCAGGACTGGATCCAGGCACTTTACTCCGCCGAACAAAGAAACTCATCGATATTTATATGTTTTACAATAGTTCTTTACAGTTACTCAGCCCACTTCGGCTGGACACAATCCAATCATACCGATTATAGATTACATATAGGTTTCTTTAACCCAATAGAATTCCCCTGATACCTCAGGAACTGCATGTTCAGTTTTTGTCAGCTCGGGCTGATTAATGACCTCGTTATGTGAGGCAGGTTCTCCCCTTATCGCTCTTCCTCAGGCTTCGGCTGTGTGAAATTACTGGTTCATTATAATTATCTTGTATCCAAGGCATTCCTGGTAGTGGACCTCACAGGGTCATTGCTCGGTCAGCCCCAGTTCATTACTTGACTAACGGGGTTCCCATCATGCTTGGGCAGCCATTTTATATGTGGCCGCTTTAAACTTATATGAGTTTAGATATATTCAGCAGGTGCCTAATGCCTACAACATTCCTGTCCCAGAACTGGTGCCAGTGTCCCATGAAAGGAACCCCTCTTTCCTACACCAGCCCTTTAATCATGTGCTAATTCTCCTGATCTGTCTGCTTCTATGCCAATTTGCACGTGGCTCAGGCAATAATCCAGCGATTATTACCTTCGAGGTCCTGCTTTTTAATTTGGAGCCTAACTCCTGATACTCTTTCAGAAGGACCTCCTCCCTGTTCCTACCTACGTTATTTGTTCAAACATGGACCACGACAACTGGATTTATCCCCTCCATTTCCAAGTTCCTCTATAGCCGCTGTGAAATATCCCTTGCCCTGGCACCGGGTAGGCAACATACCCTTCGGGATTTGCGTTCTTGGCTGCAGCGGATGCTATCTATCCCTCTAATGATAGTCCCCTATCACTTCCACATTTCTGTTCTGCTATCTTCCCCTATCTTGGCATGTAGGTACAGCAGGCGGTGAACAAGGCAAATGGTATGTTGGCTTTCATAGCTAGGGGATTTAAATATAGGAGCAAGGAGGTCTTACTACAGTTGTACAGGGCCTTAGTGAGGCCTCACCTGGAATATAGTGTTCAGTTTTGGTCCTCTAATCTGAGGAAGGATGTTCTTGCTATTGAGGGAGTGCAGCGAAGATTCACCAGACTGATTTCCAGGATGGCTGGACTGACATATGAGGAGAGACTGGATCGACTGGGCCTGTATTCACTGGAGTTTAGAAGGATGAGAGGGGATCTCATAGAAACATATAAAATTCTGACGGGACTGGACAGGTTAGATGCAGGAAGAATGTTCCCGATGTTGGGGAAGTCCAGAACCAGGGGACATAGTCTTAAGCATAAGGGGTAAACCATTTAAGACTGAGATGAGGAGAAACTTCTTCACTCAGAGTTGTTAACCTGTGGAATTCTCTGCCACAGAGAGTTATTGATGCCAGTTCATTGGATATATTCAAGAGGGAGTTAGATAATGGCCCTTATGGCTAAAGGGATCAAGGAGTATGGAGAGAAAGCAGGAAAGGGGTACTGAGGTGAATGATCAGCCATGATCTTATTGAATGGTGGTGCAGGCACGAAGGGCCGAATGGCCTACTCCTGTGCCTATTTTCTATGTTTTTAATCCTCCTCCAACGCTTCTCCTCCGTTGTCCAGCTAAGTGGGACTGCCTTTTCTTGGTTACACTTTTTTACCTATCCAATTGTAGCCTGAGTATCTCCAGCAATGGCTTTTCCTCCTGCACCATTAGTCCTGGTGTCCCCCAAGGATCTAACTTTGGCTTCCTCCTCTTTCTCATTCACCTTTTTAGACATAACTATTCCAATGCTCTCCTAGCCTGCCTCCCATCCTCCATGGTGTGCAAACTTCAGCTCATCCTATCTCGCTCACCTATTGCCTCTGTCCTTGCTGACTTAAATTGGCTCCTGGAATTTTCATCCTCCTTATATAAATCACCATGACCTTGCCTCTTTCTATTTCCATAACCTTCTTCAGCCTAAGAACCCTATTCTTTCTTAATTTTAAACACGCATTTCCTTCAAAGCGATCACTCAATCTGCGTTTGGTCTCCCCAGTGTAGAGGAAACCGCATTGTGAACAGTGAATACAGTATACTAACTGAAAGAAGTACAAATAAATCACTCTTTTACCTGGAAGGAGTGTTTGGGACCCTGTGGGAAAGTGGGAAGGGACGCGGTCAAAGTGGAGCCTTTGCATCTCCTGTGCTTGCTCAGGTAGATGCCATGGGATGGGGGTGTTAGGGGTGATAATGGACGAGGGTGTCACGGAGAGAACGGACCCTTCGGAATACTGAAAGGGGATGGGTGGGGAAGATCTGTTTAGTGCAGGCATCATGATGATCCATGGCAGAAATGGCGAAGGATGATCTGTTCAATATGGAGGCTGGTGGGGTGGAAGATGAGGCCAAGGGGAACTCTTGCATCTGCCTTGTATCTGCCATCTTTTCTGTCTTGGTGGGAATCTCATCATATTGGTGGCGAGATGGGCTTTGTGCCCATCCATGCTCGTGAACATTGACCGTGTCAATCCATTAGGGTCAGGCTTATTTCTATGAAGGGCCACCGTCAGTACATGCTCCTCAGCCTCCTCCATTACCTCCCCTGCTCCCAATTTCCACCATCAGATCATCACTAGCCCAATGCTGACCCAATAGCACTCTGTGAGGATGATTTTCCTGCCCCCTGGATAGGAGCAGTGCAGGTGTCTCAGGCCAATAACAAATGTTAGGCCTCGCCTATTCTAATGAGAGGCCTAACGCCAGTTTTAGGACCCCGCGGGGAAATTAGGCTGCCCTGAGTGACCAGCTTTGGAGCCTGATTCCTTCCAGGTGGAGCATGAGTGCTTCGCCCGGCTTCACAGCACGCCCGAGGGTCACAGCCGGCCAGTGATTTTCCCTCACCTCCCCCCCCCCCCCCCCCCCATCCCCATTCTCCTCCCCTCGCAGGATACGACTGGCGGGGACCCGATATCGCTCCTTTCAAAATGGAGGCACTGCCTGTGGAGGTGCAACAGGCGCTAGCAGCTTTCCCAGGTAATATGAATGCGGCCTAAAGCTCAATCCATGGGCCTCCTGGTTGGGGTGCACGCTCCGTGATCGGAATTGGGTCTAAAGGAATTTCCACCCAAAATGGCTCTCCAACTCGCTTTCTTTTGCTTTGTGCCTGTAAAATTGGTTTCCCTAGGGTGCAAAAAGCAGGTAGAATTTCCATGGGGTTCACCTGATCTCTTAGCGTAACTTTGGTGGAAATGCTGGAGAAACTGTAACTGGCAGTTTAACCTTGGGGAAATGTAATTACTGTAGCAGTGTGCACCTAGAACCACTGACTGTTCATGCAATTACACTAGGGGGTGCCAATGAACTGTAATTGAATTACATTTTATTTCAGACACATGTTGATGAAACTGTTTTTTTTAAAAGAAACTTCTAAAGTACGTGCTTGAAAGTAGCTTTGAGAATACTTTGTTTCATGTTAAATGTTACCGACATTGTACTAAATTAAGGCATATTAGTTAATATTAATCATTGATGCAGATGTTTATTTTTCACATTTCCTAAAGCATGGGACATGAGCTACTGAATGTTATGTATCTTGTGTTAACCACATGCCTACTACTGAATGCAATATGTTACAATGGGTTGTGATCTAACACCTAATGATTTTTAATGCTACTTTGCTTTAATTTTTCATGAGTTTTAAAAGAACAGTGCAAGTTTACTAAAATGCCACTCAGGGAAATTATTAGGAAATGAGTCTGACTAAAGGAACTAAAGGTATTATTTCACTATTCACATGTGGTATTAATTATGCTTGAAGTAAAGTTAAAGAAAGCTCCTGGACATTTTGTCACCTGATCATGTTTGTGAGCTCAGGCATGTCTCGTGTAAGTGTTCAGTTTGTTCAGACATTGAACATTATGGAGAAGTTGGAGGAAGGAGACGATGGCAATAGAACAAGATCCTGTTGGGAGGACCGACTTCCTAAGGACTAATTCAATATTTTGGATTGAACAGCAGAATCGGTATGATTGTATTCAAATCCTACTATGACAAGTTGTGAAATTAAATTCAATAAAAGTGATATGGCTGCCACATTTAAAAGTCTGTAGCTGTTCAATGGACCTGCAGAGTCTTTTAAATGAAGAGCAGACCGGATGCTTCCCGTGAATGTATTGTGGGCAGAGATAAGGGCAAGGAGAGACTGGATCTTTGGTTCCTGAGATGATGGCAGTGTAGACAGTATGGAGGAAGGTGAGTCAGGCAGTCAGTGCCACCTTGACCATCCCACACACACAGTAACATAATGTTGGTAATAGCTTAATGACCTCACAAGGTTAGAAAAGTTAAATGACATTATGAATAGCTATGCTTATCCTGAAAGGATGGTGAAAGCACGAATCGTCGTCATTGTCATCATCATATAGTCCCTCAAAATCGAGGAAGACTTGCTTTCACTCGAAGTGAGTTCTCAGGTGGCCATACAATCCAATGCGGGAATTACAGTCTCTGTCACAGGTGGGACAGACAATTGTTGAAGGAAAGGGTGGGTGGGGAGCCTGGTTTGCCGCTTGCTCCTTCCGCTGTCTGTGCTTGATTTCTGCATGATCTTGGCGACGAGACTCGAGGTGTTCTATGCCCTCCCGGCTGCTCTTCCTCCACTTTGGGTGGTCTTGGGCCAGGGATTCCCAGGTGCCGATGGGGATGTTGCACTTTATCATGCCCTCACAGTGTAGGTGACCAGATGGATGTAACAGTTAGGCCCTGAATTACCTTGCTATCACTTACGCAGCTGTTATGCTGGAAAGTTATGCTGTTTACCATCATCGTCATAGGTGGTCCCTCATATCGAGGATGACTTGCTTTCACGCCAAAAAGGAATGAGTTCACAGGTGTTTCAATGAAGGACCTGATATTCCAGATCCTGAACTACATGTTGAACGATGGAAGATGCCTGAGTGTGGATTTTTTTAACGTGCAGGGGCCATTACACACCAGCCACCACACGGGCTTGACAGAGCTAGGACTTGGTCCAGTGGCAAGGATTAACCAAGACGACTGGAGACCAGGGCCCTGAAATTCACGGACCCGGGAAGGATCATTACTGCCCGTTTGCAGCGACCATTTGTCAAAATCGAATGGCTGCCGCTTTGGGCTCAACTGGCTGCCCTGATATAGATTCGGCTCGGGAGGTCTTGCAGCAGTGTGGGCCACCGTCAACTCTCGTGGCAGTAGTGACGCGCTAAATGTGCGCACCACTGCCACTCCGCCCCCGGACCCATTTTCAGTGTGAGAAAGCCGGCCCTTTAGCTGACGGTGCCCCCACCAGCTTTTAGGGCCGGTGCAGAGGGGCAGAGACCTCGGAGCCGTGGGAGCGGAGAGAGGCAAGATGGTAAGATCCAAACCTGAGGATGTTCAGCATAGAATCCGCACTCGGGGAGAGGCAGAGGGAAAGAGAGAGGGAAGGGCGCAAAGGAGAAAGAGATGGAAGTGAGGAAAGGGAATGAGAAACAATGAGAAAATTTGATTGGGAAATAGAGAAATTGGAGTAGAGAAATGAGAGAGAGAGAAAAATAGAGATCCTGAGATTCACAGAGAGAAAACTGAAATCTCAGTCCAGGAGCTCAGACTGGAAGCGTCGCCTGAGCTCAGCATTCCGCGCGGTAACAAATGGGAATCTGTTCCACCTCTGCCGCCTCCAGGCTAGATCCAAGGTCAACCCATCCTCTGTCATCGAGCTACAGTATGCAGACGACGTTTGTGTCTGCGCACACTCGGAGGCCAAACTCCAAGCCATCGTCAACACCTTCACCGAGGCATACGAAAGCATAGGCCTTACACTAAACATCCATAAGACAAAGGTCCTCCACCAACTGGACCCCACCACACAGCACTGCACCCCCCACCCCCCCAGGTTATCAAAATCCAGAGTGAGGCCATGGACAACGTGGACCATTTTCCATACCTCGGGGGCCTACTGTCAGCAAGGCCAGACATTGATGACGACATCCAATACCGCCTTCAGTGTGCCAGCGCAGCCTTCAGTCGCCTGAGGAAGAGAGTGTTTGAAGACCAGGAACTCAAATCTGGCACCAAGGCAGTAGTGATACCCGCCCTCCTATATGGCTCAGAGACACGGACTATTTCCAGCAGACACCCCAAAGCACTGGAGAAGCAACACCATGCTGATTCCGCAAGATCCTGCAAATCCATTGGGAGGACAGACGCATCAACTTCATTGTTCTCGCTCAGGCCAACATCCCCAGCATTGAAGCATTGACCACGCTCGATCGGCTCCACTGGGAGGCCCACATCATCCGCATGCCTCATGACACGAGACTCCCAAAGCAAGCGGAGCCTCGACACGGCAAGCAAGCCCCAGGTGGGCAGAGGAAACGCTTCGAAGACACCCTCAAAGCCTCCTTGATAAAGTGCAACATCCCCACCAGCACCTGGGAATCCCTGGCCCAAGACCGCCCAAAGTGGAGGAAGAGCATCCGGGAGGGTGCTGAGCACCTAGATGTTTCGTCGCCGAGAGCATGCAGAAACCAAGCGCAGACAGCGGAAGGAGCGTGCGGCAACCCAGGCTCTCCACCCACCCTTTTCTTCAACCACTGTCTGCCCCACCTGTGATAGAGACTGTAGGTCCCGCATTGGACTCTTGAGTCACCTGAGAACTCACTTTTAGAGTGGAAGCAAGTCATCCTCGCCTTCGGGGGACTGCCTATGATGATTTTATGCGTGCCTAACTTGTGACTTCGCCTCAGTGTCTCCCCTGTGGCTGCTTCATGGGTCTGGGAAGGCTGATGTGTTCCCTGTGTGGAAGCTGCAGATGTCCTTCTAGGACGTCCTCGAGCAGCTTTGGGCCTGGAAGGGCCAGTTGGAGACTGGTCAACTATTCAGTCTGACTTGGCTCGGGAGAAGGCCATGCATGGAGGCACTGGCGGAGTGATAAGTCTGGGGCCAGGAATGCTGCGAGCCGGAGGGAGCGCATCATCCGTATCCTGGCCCGAGGAACCTGAGTAACTCAACAGGGGCGGCACAGTACCACCACCAGCAACCTGAGGGAGTTCAGGTCGGTGTTGTGGTGCCACATCGGAAGGTCCCCCGTGGCCTGTGGTGGACCCAGCCGCAGAAGCAACACTGAGGTCTCGGGGGGCATGCAGCTGAGACTGCATGCGAGCAGCCACAGTCTGAAAGCCACCAGACATGACAGCACTTAGACGCTCCGTCGACTCTGGCAGAGCCACGGCCATCCTCTCCAAAGCAGCACCGATACACTCGCTCCCTCGCATCTGTGTTGCAATGGCAGCTGCCACATCACCCTGAGGGTGAATTTCCCATGGGACTTAAACTTTCAGGTTTGAAGGGTTAATAAGACTGAATCACTTTTTTTGTGGTCAAAAAGCTGAATTTGGATCTAATGGCCGCCGCACACTTTGCAACGCTAATCGGGGAAAAAAAGGACTTAACACCACCAGCTTTCTGGCTGCACTGAATTTCGGCTCCCAGCTCTGTTGCACACATATCGCAGTGTGGGCTGGCCCGTGCTACCCCTTGGCCCTCGCCTCTCCTGGGCCCCGATCACGTAGCTCCGTGATCACTCGCCGCTTCTGATGTACCTGCCCACACTCCAATCAGCGACTTGGAAACCAGCAGAGGGAGTTACACATACGTTTCCTGGGGTAAGTTAATTTAAGTATTTTTGGTGCAGCTCTGATGTAACTTGAATGGAGAAACTGTAAGTTGTTGATCTCCCCCTTCCCCGACCACCTCACAAACTTCAGTGCAATAATAGTATAACTCCTAAACACATTCTGCAGATACCTGCTGACAGCAGAACACTGGCAATTTCCATAAAATCATTTGACAGCATCCATCACCCACAGCATCAGTCCAGATTGACACCATCGGTGCCCACTGTGTACCAAGCCAGGAGTGCTGCAAGAAGAAGTATAGCCGGTTTCTCTGATGAAGACCTCCAAGAGATACAAGACTCCTGAGTCTGCCTTTCATCATCCTAAGTCGTGGTGCCTGCAGGAAGCTGACATTGGCTTTGGATTCCCAATTCCCTCACACCTGGGGATTTGAACTGATGACTTTCTGGGTTACTAGTTTAGTAGCAAAGCCACTAGACCACTGTACCCTGTAGTTGCTAGTATTTGCCAACAATTGAAGTAATTGGCATATCATTTCCTGGCATATTTTTGAAGAGGGAAATTGCATTTGCCATCATCCAGACTTTAGCCCCAATTTTCCTTTTCATAGATTTTGGGAAACTGATGGTCAGAGCCTTGATTTCCCCCACCCTAGCTTCCCTCAGAAGCCTCAGTCTCCATCAGGTCCCAGGGATTTGTCGACCTTAAGTTTAAGTAACTCCTTTAGTACTATCTCTCTCTTCATAATAACTCCCACAGACAGTTCTACACCCACCTCTGATGGTTCTACAGTTCAAAAATCCTCCACCTCCTAAAAAAACTGAGGCAAAGTACTCATTTAGTCTCTCTGCCATTTCCTCACTGCCCATTAGAAGCTTGCTTCTTTCTTCTCTCAGAAGCCTTGCAGCTATTGATTATCCTCTTACCATTTATGTGCCTATAGAAATACTTTCCCCTTAACCTTTTCTAATCTCACTTTTTATAGCTTTCCAATTACCTTGTGTATTTATCCTGCCATTGTTTTTCAGTATCTGTCCCTTAAGTGCAAAATGATTTTTAGTTTTAAAATATTTCTACTCATCCATGCTTCAATGTTGTTTCCTTCCTGGATTATACTTGATTTGAACCCTTCCACCTCCTGTTTAAATATGTAATTGCTGATCTACAATTCTATTTAATATTTGTCACTTCCATTAATTTGGGGAAGGTCCCTTTTTATATTTGCTTTTTACCAATAATTGAAAAGAGGCCAACCGGCTTCCGTTCTCACCTGCCACCTTTCGGCCCCTGATATTCCATTTACTTTTTCTGAACTTAATTATATTGTGGTCATTGTTTTGCAAATGCTGCCCTATTTTAGGTTACGTAATTACTCTGCCTTATTATGTAATTAAAATCTTCCACTCCTGGTCTGTTGCTTAATCTGCCATTTACTGCGTAATCTGCCATTTATTCCAATCAATTAATTTGGGCTAAATGCTCCTTCATCCCTTGAAATTATCTAATTTCTGGTCAAACATTTTGATTTTACACTCATCCATTTAAAATGTAAACCTAATTAGGTTATGGTCACTATTTCTCAAGTGGTCTCCTAAATTCAGGTCATCTATCCATCCCACTTCATTACCCAGAATCAGAACTACCATTCATTGAAGCATTCTAAAAATAGACTTTTGTCTTATCACAATCTACCCTTGGGATAGTTTAAAATCCTGTAACTACTATAAACCTCTCCATATTACCTCTAAATTTCACTCTTATTTCCTTTCCCAGTATTCAATGGTTATACGCACAAGAACAGATCACTTATTTTGTAGTTAACTGCAGACTCCAAGCACTATCATCAATAAAAAGCTTCCTTTCTATGGCATAATAGTGTCCTTTATTAATAGTCACCCTCCCCACCACCACCTTTTCCCTTCTCTCATCTCTTGAAAAAAATTATATTTTGAAAATAGTTAGTTGTGAGTCTTGTCCCAGTTTATGCCAAGTTTTAATCAAGGCTACAACATTGAGGTCGAAATTTGGTACTGCTGTTTTTGAGGCAGTGTCACTGTCTGAGTGCTGATTTTACCGCTAGGCGTTAGGTGCAGGTTCCGACTGCTAAATTCAGTTTTTATGCCCAAAGATGAGAGAGCAGTGCTAAAAGGTGACGTTGCACACTTATCCTCGGGCGGGAGCTCAGGAGGCCGACTGAATTTCGCACTGGGAGACTGCCGCCACGCTCGCTGGAAAAAGGGAAGAAACAAAAAAAAACTCAAACTTCTCCGATCCACACACAAACTTCCCCACTGTTACAACTAATGAAAAAATGAAGAAATAAATAAAGAAATAAACTTACCTTGCTCTCTGGCCAATTCCGCCCACGCTCCGCTGTTTACTCACCACTTTTGCCAGGCTGTAAGAACGCCTGCCAGGAAGGCCAACGTTTAAATTAAATATCGTGATCGAGGCGTTGTGCGCTGGTTGACCATGCGGGTGGCATTAGCCAGTGCAGCGTTAGCTCTTGCCACCTCTGTCAAAAAGTTGACCGAATTTCTGCACAGGTGTGGATGCCGCTTACCCTCGAAGGTAGGCCTTTGCCGCCCGTTAGTCACCTCCCGCGCGCGGTAACAGGTGGCGGCAGAAACTGACTTTCGACCCTTAAAACCTTCCATTCTGATTAGAGCCTCTAGGTCCTCAACTTTGTTTTAATGCTTTGTACATTTGCATATAAATATCAATCCTGGCTCTTTGATACTTCTCAGTTGCCTTTGCGCTTCTATTTTTTCCTTATTCTCTTCTTCATGTACCCTTCTCCTTTACCCCTTTCTCCTATCTGCTCTAAGGCACATCTCTACAGGTCGCTGCCAATAGCTTACTATTTTAGATTGTTTTGACTGTTGCTTATTCTTAGCCACTTCCCTCATATTTTCTACAATGTACTCCACTCCTGCCACACTAGTTTAAATTCTATCCCACTGCCTTATTCACACTCTCTGTGAGGACATTGGTGTTGTTTTGGTGAAGCTTATCCACCTTTTCAAATTAAAAAAAAAAATCACTCAAGGATGTTGTGCCAAGGTCAGCATTTATTGTCATCCCTAATTGCCCTTGAGAAAGTGGTGGTGAGCCGCCTTCTTGAACCGCTGCATACTGCAGGGTGAAGGTACTCCCACAGTTATATTAGGGAGGGAGTTCCAGGAATTTAACCAGTGACGATGAAGGAACAGCGATAATTTCCAAGTCAGGATTTGGTGGTGGTCTTCCTATATGCCTGTTGCCCTTGTCCTTGGTGGTAGAGATCAGATGCTTAGGTTGAAAGCTAGCGGTCCACCCGGTTATATTCTTATGTTTTTTTGTAGTGGTTTGCTACAACTGAGTGGCTTGATGGGCAATTTCAGAGAGCAGTTAAGAGTCAAATACATTGCTATGGGTCTGGAGTCTCATGTAGGCCAGACTGGGTAAGGATGGCAGGTTTCCTTCCCTCTAGGACAGAGAAGCGGCTAGAGTGGTGGCCGCCATTTTTCACCAGGACAGCGGCGCAAATAGGTGACAGTAATTGGCCCAATTTCCAGGCTTTTGAATTTGAGCGACTTCACCTGTTTTGCATGTGCGGTTTCCTTGATACTCTTCGTTTTCAGAAACTTCCACATCCTACAAGTTTCACTTAATATTGACATTCCCCATCCTGCCGTATTAATTATTCATCAGTTGAATACCGCTTACTTGAACGTTGTCGAATGGATCAGCTGACCTCTTGCTCAACATTGAATTGCCATTCAAAACCAAACTTCCTCTTTAAGCCAGTTTCAGTTTGTTGCTCTTGCAGCTCCATTTACTAACTTCTTCTGGCGCTTAATGCTTTACGAAATGCGCAATGCTTTTGCCAGCTGAAACTTTACAATTGATAGCTATTACCTAGCAGGCAGTTACTTCATAGCAGTTGTTCATTTCTGTTAGTCCTTTTCTGTTTCTCAACAGCTTACATAATTATGACTTAAATGTTAATCAGTACTCACCACTGAATTTGTGTCTCATAGCTGCTGATGGTACAATCTGAGTTATGGTTGTTTTGTCAATTTTCTGCTCTCCCATGTGGCCTTCTGTTATAGTCTTGCCTTATTTGCGTATTGTAGTTTATATCATTTTATCAATGGCTATGTTTCTTGTAAATAACTTTTCATAAGCATATTCTACAAGGATTATCTTCAACAATTGTACATCCCTGTCTGGAGTAAAAATAAAACGGGAAGGTGGCTCAACCGTGGCTAACAAGGGAAATTAAGGATAGTGTTAAATCCAAGGAAGAGGCATATAAATTGGCCAAAAAAAGCAGCAAACCTGAGGACTGGGAGAATTTTATAATTCAGCAGAGGAGGACAAAGAGTTTAATTAGGAGGGGGAAAATCGAGTATGAGAGGAAGCTTGCTGGGAACATAAAAACTGACTGCAAAAGCTTCTATAGATATGTGAAGAGAAAAAGGTTAGTGAAGACAAACGTAGGTCCCTTGCAGTCAGATTCAGGTGAATTTATAATGGGTAACAAAGAAATAGCGGACCAGTTAAACAAATACTTCGGTTCTGTCTTTATGAAGGAAGACACAAATAACCTTCCGGAAATACTAGGGGACCGAGAGTCTAGTGAGAGGGAGTAACTGAAGGAAATCCTTATTAGGCGGGAAATTGTGTTAGGGAAATTGATGGGATTGAAGGCCGATAACTCTCCGGGGTCTGATAGTCTGCATTCCAGAGTACTTAAGGAAGTGGCCCTAGAAATAGTAGATGCATTGGTGATCATTTTCCAACAGTGTATCAACTCTGGATCAGTTCCTATGGACTGGAGGGTAGCTAATATAACACCACTTTTTAAGAAAGGAGAAAGAGAGAAAACAGGTGATCTTATAGAAACATTTAAAATAATGAAAGGGATAGACAAGATAGAGACAGAGAGGTTGTTTCCACTGGTCAGGGAGACTAGAACTAGGGGGCACAGCCTCAAAATACAGGGGAACCAATTTAAAACCGAGTTGAGAAGGAATTTCTTCTCCCAGAGGGTTGTGAATCACTGGAATTCTCTGCCCAAGGAAGCAGTTGAGGCTAGCTCATTGAATGTATTCAAATCACAGATTTTTAACCAATAAGGGAATTAAGGGTTATGGGGAGCGGGCGGGTAAGTGGAGCTGAGTCCACGGCCAGATCAGCCATGATCTTGTTGAATGGCGGAGCAGGCTCGAGGGGCTAGATGGCCTACTCCTGTTCCTAATTCTTATGTTCTTATGTTCTTATGTTTATAGACCGGTTAGCCTGACATCAGTAGTGGGGAAAATGTTGGAATCAATTATTAAAGATGTTGGAAAGCAGTGACAGGATCGGTCCAAGGATGGATTTATGAAAGGGAAATCATGCGTGACAAATCTTCTAGAATTTTTTGAGGGTGTAACTGGCAGAGTGGACAAGGGAGAACCAGTGGATGTGGTGTATTTGGACTTTAAAAAGGCTTTTGACAAGGTCCCACACAAGAGATTAGTGTTCAAAATTAAAGCACATGGTATTGGGGGTAATGTACTGACATGGATAGAGAACTGGTTGGCAGACAGGAAGCAGAGAGTCGGGATAAACAGGTCCTTTTCAGAATGGCAGGCAGTGGGGTGCTGTAGGGCTCAGTGCTGGGACCCCAGCTATTTACAATATACATTAATGATTTAGATGAAGGAATTGAGTGTAATACCTCCAAGTTTGCAGATGACACTAAGTTGGGTGGCGGTGCGAGCTGTGAGGAGGACGCTAAGAGGCTGCAGGGTGACTTGGACAGGTTAGGTGAGTGGGCAAATGCATGGAAGATGCAGTATAATGTGGATACATGTGAGGTTATCCACTTTGGTGGCAAAAACACGAAGGCAGAATATTATCTGAATGGCGGCAGATTAGGAAAAGGGGAGGTGCAACGAGACCTGGGTGTCATGGTACATCAGTCATTGAAAGTTGGCATGCAGGTACAGCCGGCAGTGTAGAAGGCAAATGGTGTGTTGGCCTTCATAGCTAGGGGATTTGAGTATAGGAGCAGGGAGGTCTTACTGCAGTTATACAGGGCCTTAGTGAGGCCTCACCTGGAATATTGTGTTCAGTTTTGGTCTCCTAATCTGAGGAAGAATGTTCTTGCTATTGAGGGAGTGCAGTGAAGGTTCACCAGACTGATTCCCGGGATGGCAGGATTGACATATGAGGAGAGACTTGATCGACTGGGCCTGTCTTCACTGGAGTTTAGAAGGATGAGAGGGGATCTCATAGAAACATATAAAATTCTGATGGGACTGGACAGGTTAGATGCAGGAAGAATGTTCTCGATGTTGGGGAAGTCCAAAACCAGGGGACACAGTCTAAGGATAAGGAGTAAGCCATTTAAGACTGAGATGAGGAGAAACCTCTTCACTCAGAGAGTTGTTAATCCTGTAGAATTCCCTACCGCAGGGAGTTGTTGATGCCAGTTCATTGGATACATTTAAGAGGGAGTTAGATATGGACCTTATGGCTAAAGGGATCAAGGGGTATGGAGAGAAAGCAGGAAAGGGGTACTGAGGTGAATGATCAGCCATGATCTTATTGAATGGTGGTGTAGGCTCGAAGGGCCGAATGGCCTACTCCTGCACCTATTTTCTATGTTTCTATGTATTGCAATGATATTAATGTACTGGTAAGTTTTACATTACCAAATTCAAAAACTTACAACTCTAAAATTATAAATCTGCAGTCCCAGGACAGATCTTCATTTGATGGAGTGCAGGTCTGAGGACCAGGTATGAGGCCAGGATGCCTGATTGGCATTGTTCCCAATTCTAATGGTATAGATTTTAATGGTCAGATCATTGGGAGTACCGCAGATCAGATGAACTGATGCTCACATTTAATTCTCCAATCTGCACTCCCACTGGGCAAAAAATGGATGCTTGGAGCAGAGTCTCACAATTTCGGGGCTACAGAATATTTATTGTTCACTTGTTATAAGCATTCATATTAGGAAAATATTACAAAACATATTTTATGTTAAAGTGAAATTTGTATTCAAAATTAAAATAACTCTTTCTTTTCACAAGAATTGCTGATTTTAGATCTTGATCCATTGGTTAAATTTCTGCATGTGGGAATTCTGTTACTGAAGTGAATTACTGTGGCAACTATAAAATAGCATCAACCCCACACCCAATTTTATGGTTGTGTGGAAACATTTTTGTCCAGTTTAATACTGATTAGATTATTAAGATTGCAATTCAACTAAAATAAATTTCCAATTAAAAATACTAAATATGTAAAGAATTTACTGATGCACTTTATTGAAATAACATAGATGGAACTTTACCAATATCTGGCAGAGTACCTGACCTGGAAGTGATAAATGTTCTGGGTGACCAAAAGGAAGAAATATTCCATTACTCAGCACAAACATTGCTGCTAAAAAAAACTTAACCAGTTCTAAAAACAATTATCAGGTCAGACAGCATCTGCAGAGAAAAGAGGCAAGTTAACATTACAGGTCTGAATTCTTCCTCAAACTGAAAAATAAGACCGACATATTAATACAATCATAAAAGGGAAGAGTGAAAATAGATATATTAAAGTACAGACAAACCCCTAAATTGATGTAGACAATGATACGACAATATCACATATTTATTGCAGATGCATTTATTTAAAAAAAAAACTGAACAAGTTTTGTAGATGCGTGTACTCTTCCTCAATGTGTGCTCCCTTGACTCTTAGAGTGACCCTGTCATATCACCACTGGTGACTAAAGCAGGGAACTTTATGTAATTCCACATTGTGAGCATTTAAACTAACAAGTGCTACAGTGCCAGTGACTACTGCCTCTACTATGAGTACTAAAGCCTACAAGTCTCACTAGAGAGCAGGGTAACTATGGGCTCAATTTTCCCCAATGCTGTTTTTTGGCGTACTGCAAGAGTTACGCCCATTTTTTTTGGCCCCGACTACTCCAAAAAAATAACTAGCAAGTTTCCCTGTTATATTTTTTTTAATTGGTGCCGCGCAGCCTGTCCTTTAGCTTGGCGGGATGGAGCATAATGCCTGCACCGAAAAATGATTTCCCCCAACCCCTTCTGCGCATGTACAAAAAAAATGGAAATTTTTGACGTGACTGCTATGGACACGCATGCCCCCGGTCTGTATTCGGCCATTTTTAAAGAGCCAGTTGTGTGTGAGAACTTTAATTCTCATCGGAAAAATCGGAGCTGCAATACAATATGCAACACGGCTCAAGGACCAAGAATTTCTTACAGGATGAAGTGGAGGCACTAGTTACTGCAATTGAGGCCAGATGGCATGAGCTGGACACCAGCAGAGGTCACATAAAAGGTTCACCCAAAGAAATGAAGAAACACTGGAACCAACTTACAGAAGATTACTGTGCAATGGTGACCATCCCGAGGTCTGGAGGCCAGTGCAAAAAGAAGTGGCAGGACCTGGGTCAAGCAGTTAGTGTAAGCAATATTTTCATTTATTCACTGGAATTGCAATTGTAAATGTGACCAGCTGTATGTCCCACCCAGCAGAAAGACACTAGTGTATGAAATTATACAATGAACTCCGTACTGTGAGCCAGTGGCTAGGTATAACCTGGTCAGTCTTTAATGGCTTCCAGAAGTGAAGATACAAAGGTGAAGTTCAGGTTATATACCGGGCCCAGCACGAGTGTATCTATGACCCTAGAACCTCTGATGATAGTGCCCCCTGGTGGTGGGCAGACCTTGTGTACATACATTGCATCATTCCCCCCCCAGTTCTTGGCACAAGTCCATATTACAATTTCAGACGGTCCCTGGTTGACTGTCTCAGTATAATCCCAGTGCTTTCTGAGTCTCTCATGACTTGAGGCTGGGTGTTGACCGCAGTGGGTTCTTCTGATGGCTGGACATGAGTTGGTTGGTCATCTAAGTTCACGGTGTCTTCTTCCAACTGTTCCGGTTCGTCAGTGTGTCTTAGCTTGATTTGATCAAGGTGCTTCTTGCACATCTGCCCTTTCTTGAGCTTAACCACATACACCCGGTTACCCTCCTTATCCGTAACATTGCCCGGGAGCCACTTGGACCCTTGACCATGGTTAAGTACATACACTGGGTCATTTACAGATATGACTGCGGCACGGTCGTGATACCACTGCTGGCATTTCGACATGATCGTTAAGGTCAGGATGGACAAGAGAGAGCCTGGTTTTGAGGCTTCTCCATCAATAGTTCTGCAGGTGGGACCCCGGTGAGCGTGTGTGGCCTTGTCCTGTAACTGAGCAGCGTGCGTGACAGGTGTGTCTGCAAGGAACTGTAAGTTACGCGTTTCAGGCTCTGCTTGATGGTTTGAACTTCCCGCTCTGCTTGACCATTGGACGCGGGTTTGAACGGGGCTGATCTCACGTGTTTTATGCCATTGCGTTTCATGAACTCTTGAAACTCCAGGCTCGTGAAACACGGTCCGTTGTCGCTGACAATCATGTGTGGCAAACATGGTTCTCAGGTTCTCAATGGTGGCAGTGGAAGTGCTGGATGACATGATCACACATTCTATTCATTTGGAGTATGCATCCATCACCACAAAAAACATTTTACCGAGGAAGGGGCACGCAAAGTCGATGTGGCTTCTAGACCACGGGTTGGATGGCCATGACCACAGACTGAGCCGAGCTTCCTTTGGGGCATTGCTTAACTGCATGCAAGTGCTGCACTGATGCACACATGACTCTAAGTCTGAGTCAATGACAGGCCACCAAACATAGGACCTGGCGATGGCCTTCTTCATGACAATACCGGGATGCGTACTATGTAACTCCCGTACAAATCTTGCCCTGCTCTTCTTGGGCATTACAACACGATTACCCCACAGTAAACAGTCAGACTGGATGGAAAGCTCATCTTTGCGACAGCTGTACAATTTGGTTTCATCACCCATTTCTTGGGGATGGTCGACCAGTCCCCGTTAAGAACACAACGTTTTACAACCGATAGGATCGATCCTGGCTGGTCCAGGTCTTAACTTGTTGAGCAGCGACAGGTGACCCTTCACTTTCAAAGGCATGCATGACCATAAGTAGCTCTGCGGGCATTGGCGTTTCCACCTCCAGCGTGGGCAACAGTAACCAGCTCAATGCATCAGCGCAGTTGTCGGTGCCTGGTCTGTGGCAAATGACATAATCATAGGCAGATAATGTCAACGTCCACCTCTAGATGCGGATGACACATTGGTATTGATACCTTTTATGTTCCGAGAACAATGATATAAGCGGCTTGTGATCGATTTCCAGCTCGAAGCGAAGCCCAAACAGGTACTGGTGCATTTTTTTTACCCCATAAACACATGCTAAAGCCTCTTTCTCTACCGTGCCGTAGGCTCTTTCCGCCTTGGACAGGCTTCGAGATGCGTATGCAACTGGTTGTAGTTTGCGTGACTCATTGGCTTACTGGAGTACGCAGCCAACTCCATAGGACGACGCATCACAGGTCAAAACTAGACGCTTGCATGGGCCATACAGTACCAGTAGCTTGTGGGAACACAACAGATTTCTAGCCTGCTCAAAGGCTCTGACTTCAAGTTCACCCCACATCCAGTCGTCTCCTTTCCTGAGCAGCTTGTGCAAAGGCTCTAATACTGTGCTCAATTTGGGTAAGAAGTTACCAAAGTAGTTGAGAAGACCCAGGAACGAATGCAGCTCCGTCACATTCTGGGGCCTGGGCACATTTTTGATGGCCTCTGTTTTCGAGTCTGTAGGCCTGATTCCGTCTGCAGCAATCTTTCGTCCAAGGACTGGGATGTCGTCTTGGAATACCATGGTCCTGGGGACGGATTTCAATAGGCTCTCCATGTTTCTCTGAAATATGGCTGTCGCTGAATGAATGCCAAAAGGGCACCTGTTGTAAATAAACAGTCCTTTGTGCATGTTGATGCACCTAAGTTTCTTTGATGATTCAACCAGTTCCTGTGTCATGTAGGCCGACGTTAGATCCAATTTGGTGAACGATTCTCCCCCTGCAAACAGGTCATCATCTTTCGATAGCGGGTACTGATCTTGTTTCGAAACTTGGTTGATCGTGACCTTGTAGTTTCCACAAATCCTGACCGTGCTGTCGCTCTTTAACACCGGAACAATGGGACTGGCCCATTCATTAAATTCGACCGGTGAGATGACTCCCTCGCGTTGTAGCCTGTCCAATTCGAGCTCGACCTTTTCTCTCATCATGTGCGGGACCACCCTGGCTTTGTGATGGATGGACCTTGAGTCTGCACCTTGGCTCCCTTGAAGCTGCCAATTCTCGGTTCAAACAGTGAGGGAAATTTGCTCAGCATTTGAGCACACAAATCATCATCCGCTGATGACAAAGCTTTGATATCATACCATTTCCATTTTATTTTCTCGAGCCAACTCCTGCCGAATAACGATGGGCCATTGCCCAGGATAATCCATAACAGTAGATCATGAACCGCTCCCTCTTACTGCTGCACTGCCGATCACTGGTATGAGCTCTTTGGTGTAGGTACGCAACTTCGCATTTATCGGACTTGGCTTGGGTCTCTCTGCCTTGGTCTCCCACAGCTTTTCGAAAGTCCTCTGGCTCTTTATCGATTGACTCGCACCTGTGTCTAATTCCATTGATACCGACACGCCGTTTAATTTTACCTCCATCATTATCGGTTGGCTCTTTGTTAGGAATGCACGTACGCTATACACTTCCTCCTCGGAGCTCTCAAATGCCTCGGGCTGCATCGCCAGATCCACGCTGAATTGATCATCATCCACATGATGTGTCGCAGCTCGCTTCCTCCGCTGCGGATACGTCCGCTGAAGGTGCTCCGTCTCCGCACACCCTCTGTGTACATACTGCCTGAAGTGGCACTGATGGGTCGGTGATTTCCCCCACAACGCCAACACGTTGAGCTCGAATTTGCGCCCGATGGCGGGCTTTGAGCGGCTCCCATTCTCGCAGACGCAGTCGAGTAGGCCCTCGATGGCGAACTTTGAGCGGCTCCCGGTCTTGCAGACGCAGTTGAGTAGGCCCTGCCATGTGCAGCTCTGCCGGCCGTCGATACAATTTTGTACACAGTACTTGCCGTGGAGTTCCTGTTTTGTTGCGATATCTGCTTCGTGCTTTTCTGCGTGGACATGCAAGCCTGGGCGATGGTGATGACCTTGCTGAGGTCCGGCCTCTCCGCAGCCAGCAGCTTACTTAAAATCGCCTTGTGGTTGACCCTGATCACGAAAAAGTCACGCAGCATGTCTTCCAACGCAGGCCCAAATTTGCAAGGCCCTGCAAGACGTCTCAGGTCGGCAACAAATGCCGCTACATCCTGGCCTTCTAGATGAACGTGCGTATAGAAGTGATATCTAGATAGGAGGACTCCTTCCGTGGGTTTAAGATGTTCCTGAAATAGAGCACACAGTCCTTCGTAATCCTTTTCTGTAGGAAGATTTGGTGAGAGCAGATTCTTGAATGCATAGAGTGTGGGGCCACAGATGGTGAGAAGAACTGCCTTGCGCTTCTCTGTATCCTTGTCTTTGTTTAGGTCATTTGCCATGAAGTACTGGTCAAGACGATCGGTGAAATCTCCCCAATCCTCTCCTTCATTGAATCTCTCGAGAATTCCAACAGTACTCGATCGTGCTGTGCTCGCCATACTTTTGCATGGGTTCGTATTTGCCTTGTCGCCAGTTGTGGTGTATGAAATGATACAATGAACTCCGTACTGTGAGCCAGTGACTAGGTGTAACCTGGTCAGTCTTTAATGGCTTCCAGAAGTAAAGATACAAAGGTTAAGTTCAGGTTATATACTGGACCCAGCCCACCACCAGGGGTCACTACCGTCAAAGTACCTATGACCCTAGGACCTTTGACGGTAGTGACCCCTGGTGGTGGGCTGGCCTTATGTACATACATTACAGACACCCTCTCTCAAAAGTTCATCTTTGCAGAGGAAGGTGGCACACAACAAAAGGGAAAGAACTCGAACAGGAGGAGGCACGGCAAATCTGTACCCACTGACACCCTTGGAAGAGAGGGTCGCTGCTTTGATGGGTCCTGCCTGGAGAAAAGCAACCACCACTGCACAATCTGGGCCCACACTCGAGGGAGAGGGTAAGTCCTGCAAATTCCACAGTCTGGCTTTGCTAAATGTTAAGTACTGCGCGGGCTAGCCATGCTTCGGTTCATGGGGATGTCTCCGTCAGCTACACTTCAGTTGATGCAATGTGCTATCATTCATTGTGGTCCTTCAAATCAGCCTGCTGCCTGCGCTGTGTGAGCCTACTCATACCACCCACCCTGCCCCCTCCTCTGCTGCTAACCATTTGTCTGTTCTGTTATATTTTGCAGAACTTGAGGCCAACCCTGACGAGGCTGTAGCCAATGCAGAAGAAGATTCAGATGTGGACGAGCCTGAAGAGGAGAACATCTTCCAATCCCACCTTCCAGACCAAGAGCATGGGGGCGAGGGGGAGGTGACAGATGAAGGCCCCACTGTTGTACTCACTCTGGAGAAGGTGCAGGTGCCGCCCATTGAGGTGCCAGGCCCTTTCCTGAGTGGTACGATGTTGGGACATTCCATGGTTTCTCACAGTCCGAGGCTAGGGATTCCAGTGGGGTGCAGCAAGGCACACCCAGGGCCCCACTGTCCGATGCTGTGGGTCCCAGTGGAATGCAGCCAGGGACACCCAGGGTGAGGAGGGGGAAGGAGAGTTCGACTGCGCTCTCCTGAGGTACAGGATCTAATAGGTATGGTTCACATGATGGCAATGAGTGCGGAGAGCATTGACCTTATGCGATCACTCCTGGACACCATCAGTGGGGTGGGTGTTGAGGTATCGGGACTGTCGGGAGAAGTAACAACACTCTCGAGATTTGGAAACACTGTCCAGGCACTGGGAGGGAATGTCGCAGGTGTCTGATACACTGTCGGTGAACATGAGGGAGGGAATGTTGCAGGTAGTTGAGACACTGTCGGTGAACATGAGGGAGGAAATGTTGCAGGTAGTTGAGACACTGTCGGTGAACATGAGGGAGGGAATGTCGCAGGTGTCTGATACACTGTCGGTGAACATGAGGGAGGGAATGTCGCAGGTAGTTGAGACACTGTCGGTGAACATGAGGGAGGGAATGTTGCAGGTAGTTGAGACACTGTCAGGCCACATGAGGGAGGGAATTTCGGAGTTAGCTGCTGCAATAAGGGAACACGCCCAGACCCTGCGCCTATTGCCAGAATCAACTGCCACTCCCATTCCAATCTCCAGACCAGTCTCTGAAGAGGCCCAAGCCAGGGCCCTCCACATTACCGGCTGCCCGCCATCCCCCCCCCAACAAGAAGTGCGCATTACCCAAGATGTTTGAAAGAATAAGCTTGGTACCAACCCGAGAAATGCTGCGCCACCGCCTGTGAGCAGGGGTGGAGTCACCAAGACCAAGCGCAGCGGGCGGTATTGGAATAAGGTGGAGGAGAGATGGGTGCAGCCTTTCTTTGTTGCTGTTGTTATTATTATTGTTGTTACTATTGTAATTGTTCTCAAATTGAAAGCTTTTTGTAAGTTATGTAAATTTATAAGTTTAAAAGTTTGTAAGTGATAAAGTTTGTAAGTGATCTTAACTGAAAACTTTAAAGTTTGATACAAGAATATTTTTTATTTAAGTTAAGTACAAACAAGTATTTGTTAAACTTTGGAATAAAAAATATTTTAAATTATGACTGAATCATTTCCATTATTTTTTCCATTATTAACACAACTTTTTGAAGTAAAGAAGAATCATTTCCATTATTTGTTGCATCAACACAACATTACGGAACAGGTCAAAACAGTAAAACATGATCTATTTGGAATAATTGCCCCGGAGCCTACAGGCAGCAAAGCGTTCACAGATGAACTGCTGGCGCAAGGCTCAAGCAATTGTTAAAGGGGCACGACGGCCTGCCCTCCTCTGCCATTTCGGTTGCAACTTATTTACGGAATCACAGCCTTCTCACAGTCTGCATCACTCAGGTGCAGGTATGAATGCCTGTCTCAATATACCCGATGTGGGTAAGGCTTCCTGCCCATTATCCTACGGGTTTTGAGGTTCCTCATGCGATGATACCGAATCAATCGTCTCCTCTGCAGCACCATCATGCAGAATGCTTGCACGAGGCATGGCATTGTCAGTTTTGCCCCCACGATTAAATTGTACCTTTGCAAAAAGCTCAAAACAGCAGGGCAAGCTTCTTTGTTCTCTCTCTCCCCAAGGTTGACGCCCTAGTATGGACCAGGTCTGCACATGTGCAATCGGCTTGCTTTGAATGGGAAGCTAGGCATTCAAATGAAAACATTTGGGGCAATTAAATTTAATGCAATTCTCTAATGTTAGATTTTTTGCAAAGTACCATCCCACCACCGACCAAACATCTCCTCACCGGGGTCAAGGGTCGGCCGGCAGAATCGCCCCCTCGCCCGGACACACAGGCTCAGCAAATACCACCCGCCCCCCGCCCCACCTCCCCCCCCACTCCGGACTTCTTTTGGTGCTGCTGCATAGTATAAGGGTTCTCATCCCTTCAGATCGGCTTCCACACCCCCCACCCTCCGGGCTTCTTTTGAAG
Organism: Pristiophorus japonicus; assembly: GCF_044704955.1. Lineage (NCBI taxonomy): Eukaryota > Metazoa > Chordata > Chondrichthyes > Pristiophoridae > Pristiophorus > Pristiophorus japonicus. The sequence continues at coordinate 274,187,438 of NC_091979.1, read as the reverse complement.
CCAAGCCCCGAACCCCTGTGTTCGGGCAAGGGATCGATTCTTCCGGCTGACGCTTCCACCCTCAATCCCAGTTTGGAGACGTTCGGTGGTGGCATGGCACTTTGAAAAAAAATCCAAAATTAAAGAATTGTATTAGACTTCCATTTTCTGTGTTTTAAGTTTGAAAAAAATTAAGCTTCATGATACATATTTAATGTGTTCTTGACTCCCTCCAAAACTTCGCCTAAAAACAATGGCGTCTTTCTGTGCTGATTTTTTTAATGTGCGCTGGTTTTTCTTAAGTGCCTAGAAGGTTTTTTGGGAGTGGTCACATACGCCATCCTAGGAAAAATGTAAGTTGACCAAACTTGCTTAAATATGAAAAACTAACCTAAAAAATCATAACTAATTGAGTTACCCTGGCGCAGAATCTTTGAGGAAACTTGGATTTTTAATTTAGACCAAAAACAGTGGCGTGTGCCAAAAAAACGGCACAGATAACTCAGGAAAATTGAGCCCTATGTTTCTTCAAATAGTGCAATTTGAATTTGACATCATCAAAGTCACAATACCAATACAGAGTTTCTCTATCCAAGGGGGGGGTCCGTGTAACACGGTATAAAATGTTGTAGAGCACTTATTAACCTGAGTGAGACCAGTGAAGCTGACAAGTTGAACTCCTGTTAATGCTTAATACAGAGCAGGCTCCAAATCAGCTCTAATCTCAGCCAAACCAACACGTCGAATTATGTGGCCCCTATATCAGCAAATCATTGTGATTGCACTTTGGCACCAAGGCCACAAAAATCAACATGTCAAACCAGCGCATGTTGGTTACATTTATCCCATTGTTAATTGCAAAGAAACCTCCATATTGGACTGAATTCCTATGAAGCAGAAGTAAAAGAAAAATGTGCTTTTAGTATGAGTCTAAGTTGCTGTGTGTCCAGAACACTGGGCAACATTTGTTGGTAGGACAGCTGTGCTTGTAAACACGAGAATTTATCATGTTCCTATCATGCTCCTAATTGAAAACAATGCTTGAAATAGCTCATTTTAAGTTACAAGCTTCCTATGATGCTTTTAACAAAGACTTCCTGACATTCCATCATATTAACTCACACAAGCATGCCTGGTTCGATTAATATTGGCAGTATCTTATCACATTTAATATTTCTTATGCTTTGATGGGAAGAAATAATTGCAGAATGAAATTAAGCAAGTTCCATCCAAGGCCGGTTAGTTTAACATTTGTAGTGGGGAAAATGCTTGAAACTATCATTAAGGAAGAAATAGCGGGACATCTAGATAGGAATAGTGCAATCAAGCAGAAGCAGCATGGATTCATGAAGGGGAAATCATGTTTAACTAATTTACTGGAATTCTTTGAGGATATAACGAGCATGGTGGATAGAGGTGTACCGATGGATGTGGTGTATTTAGATTTCCAAAAGGCATTCGATAAGGTGCCACACAAAAGGTTACTGCAGAAGATAGAGGTACGCAGAGTCAGAGGAAATGTATTAGCATGGATAGAGAATTGGCTGGCTAACAGAAAGCAGAGAGTCGGGATAAATGGGTCCTTTTCGGGTTGGAAATCGGTGGTTAGTGGTGTGCCACAGGGATCGGTGCTGGGACCACAACTGTTTACAATATACATAGATGACCTGGAAGAGGGGACAGAGTGTAGTGTAATAACATTTGCAGATGACACAAAGATTAGTGAGAAAGCAGGTTGTGTAGAGGACACAGAGAGGCTGCAAAGAGATTTAGATAGGTTAAGCGAATGGGCTAAGGTTTGGCAGATGGAATACAATGTCGGAAAGTGTGAGGTCATCCACCTTGGGGAAAAAAAACAGTAAAAGGGAATATTATTTGAATGGGGAGAAATTACAACATGCTGAGGTGCAGAAGGACCTGGGGGTCCTTGTGCATGAATCCCAAAAAGTTAGTTTGCAGGTGCAGCAGGTAATCAGGAAGGCGAATGGAATGTTGGCCTTCATTGCGAGAGGGATGGAGTACACAAGCAGGGAGGTCCTGCTGCAACTGTATAGGGTATCGGTAAGGCCGCACTTGGAGTACTGCGTGCAGTTTTGGTCACCTTACTTAAGGAAGGATATACTGGCTTTGGAGGGGGTACAGAGACGATTCACTAGGCTGATTCCGGAGATGAGGGGGTTACCTTATGATGATAGATTGAGTAGACTGGGTCTTTACTCGTTGGAGTTCAGAAGGATGAGGGGTGATCTTATAGAAACATTTAAAATCATGAAAGGGATAGACAAGATAGAGGCGGGGAGGTTGTTTCCACTGGTCAGGGAGACTAGAACTAGGGGGCACAGCCTCAAAATATGGGGGAGCCAATTTAAAACCGAGTTGAGAAGGAATTTCTTCTCCCAGAGGGTTGTGAATCTGTGGAATTCTCTGCCCAAGGAAGCAGTTGAGGCTAGCTCATTGAATGTATTCAAGTCACAGATAGATAGATTTTTAACCAATAAGGGAAGTAAGGGTTACGGGGAGCGGGCGGGTAAGTGGAGCTGAGTCCACGGCCAGATCAGCCATGATCTTATTGAATGGCGGAGCAGGCTTGAGGAGCTAGATGGCCTACTCCTGTTCCTAATTCTTATGTTCTTATGTTCTTATGTAAAAGGAGCCAGAGACTTGTGATGTCAAAACTAGCCCCCCTTAATGTTGACCCTGGGTTCTTCTCCAAGTTGGTGGAATGTTTGCACCTGCAATGTGCTAGCTAGGGCAGGCAATTAACGACGGGGAAGAGAGCATCACCAGCGCTGCCATCTCATTTTTATCACCTAATTCCAGAAAGGTGCCCATTTTGAGAGACGTCCAAAAGTGGGTCTCAGGCACTGCACTCAGCCCTCTCGCTGAAGGATTGGAGAGGGACAGATAGAAAATGCCAGAGGACCCAAGAGGGTGAGTTTCTTTTTTTTCTTTCAGGGACCATGGGTTTGGGATTGGAGGCTGAGGGCTTCTGGCTGCTGTCTGCAAACATCAGCCAGAAGCCCCGAAAGCAAGCAGCCATTACCGCTGCTGCACCTGTTGCCAGGCACAAAGCCCTGTCAATGGACAGGTCTACAACTGCGGTATTTCGGGCCTAGCTAATGGTCTGAGCCTGCAAGTAGTTTGCAGTATGGAAAGGAAAATCGGTCTTCTGCTCTCAACCTAATAAACATAACCTTTCACTGGCATACTTTACCGCAGGTAAAGGTTACACAGAAGATAGGGAATGGATGACCAACAGGAAGAGCAGTGGAAGGAAGGTAGTGCAGAGGTCCCCTGCGGTCATCCCCCTGCAAAACAGATACACCACTTTGGGTATTCTTGGGGGGGGATGACTCATCAGGGCAGGGCAGCAGCAGCCAAGTCCATGGCACCGTGGGTGGTTCTGCTGCACAGGAGGGCAGGAAAAAGAGTGGGAGAGCTATAGTGGTAGGGTATTCTATTGTAAGGGGAATAGATAGGCGTTTCTGCGGCCGCAATCGAGACTCCAGGATGGTATGTTGCCTCCCTGGTGCAAGGATCAAGGACGTCTCAGAGCGGTTGCAGGATATTTTGAAGGGGAAGGATGAACAGCTAGTTGTCGTGGTGCATATAGGTACCAATGATATAGGTAAAAAATGGGATGAATATAGGGAGCTAGGAGTTAAATTAAAAAGTAGGACCTCAAAGGTAGTAATTTCAGGATTGCTACCAGTGCCATGTGCTAGTCAGAGTAGGAATCGCAGGACAGCTCAGATGATTACGTGGCTTGAGCAGTGGTGCAGCAGGGAGGGATTCAAATTCCTGGGATATTGGAACCGGTTCTGGGGGAGGTGGGACCAGTACAAACCGGACGGTCTGCACCTGGGCAGGACCGGAACCAATGTCCTAGGGGGAGTGTTTGCCAGTGCTGTTGGGGAGGGGTTAAACTAATATGGCAGGGGGATGGGAACCTATGCAGGGAGACAAAGGGAAGTAGAATGGGGGCAGAAGCAAAAGATAGAAAGAAGAAAAGTAAAAGTGGAGGGCAGAGAAACCCAAGGCAAAAAGCAAAAAGTGCCACATCACAGCAAAATTCTAAAAGGGCAAAGTGTGTTAAAAAGACAAGCCTGAAGGCTCTGTGCCTCAATGCGAGGAGTATTCATAATAAGGTGGATGAATTAACTGCAGAGGCAGCAATTAATGAATATGATATAATTGGCATCACGGAGACATGGCTCCAGGGTGACCAAGGCTGGGAACTCAACATCCAGGGGTATTCAACATTCAGGAAGGATAGACAGAAAGGAAAAGGGGGGTAGCGTTGCTGGTTAATGAGGAAATTAACGCAATAGTAAGGAAGGACATTAGCTTGGATGATGTGGAATCTGTACGGGTGGAGCTGCGGAATACCAAAGGGCAGAAAACGCTAGTGGGAGTTGAGTACAGACCACCAAACAGTAGTAGTGAACTTGGGGACAGCATCAAACAAGAAATTATGGATGCATGCAATAAAGGTACAGCAGTTATCATGGGTGACTTTAATCTACATATAGATTGGGCTAACCAAACTGGTAGCAATACGGTGGAGAAGGATTCCTGGAGTGTATTAGGGATGGTTTTCTAGACCAATATGTCGAGGAACCAACTAGAGAGCTGGCCATCCTAGACTGGGTGATGTGTAATGAGAAAAGACTAATTAGCAATCTTGATGTGCTAGGCCCCTTGGGGAAGAGTGACCATAACATGGTAGAATTCTTTATAAAGATGGAAAGTGACACAGTTAATTCAGAGACTAGGGTCCTGAACTTAAGGAAAGGTAACTTCGATGGTATGAGGCGTGAATTGGCTAGAATAGACTGGCAAATGATACTTAAAGGGTTTATGGTGGATAGGCAATGGCAAACATTTAAAGATCACATGGATGAACTTCAACAATTGTACATCCCTGTCTGGAGTAAAAGTAAAATGGGGAAGGTGGCTCAACCGTGGCTACCAAGGGCAATTAAGGATAGTGTTAAATCCAAGAAAGAGGCATATAAATTGGTCAGAAAAAGCAGCAAACCTGAAGAATGGGAGAAATTTAAAATTCAGCAGAGGAGGACAAAGGGTTTAATTAGGAGGGGGAAACTAGATTATGAGAGGAAGCTTTCCGGGAACATAAAAACTGACTGCAAAGGCTTCTATAGATATGTGAAGAGAAAAAGAAATCGTGAAGACAAACGTAGGTCCCTTGCAGTCAGATTCAGGTGAAATTATAATGGGGAACAAAGAAATGGCAGACCAGTTGAACAAATACTTTGGTTCTGTCTTCATGAAGGAAGACACAAATAACCTTCTGGAAGTACTAGGGGACCGAGGGTCTAGTGAGAAGGAGGAACTAAAGGATATCCTTATCAGGCGGGAAATTGTGTTAAGGAAATTGATGGGATTGAAGGCCGATAAATCCCCGGGGCCTGATAGTCTGCATCCCAGAGTACTTATGGAAGTGGCCCAAGAAATAGTGGATGCATTGGTGATCATTTTCCAACAGTGTATCGACTCTGGATCAGTTCCTATGGATTGGAGGGTAGCTAAAGTAAAACCACTTTTTAAAAAAGAAGAGAGAGAGAAAATGGGTAATTATAGACCGGTTAGCCTGACATCAGTAGTGGGGAAAATGTTGGAATCAATTATTAAAGATGAAATAGCAGCTCATTTGGAAAGCAGTGACAGGATCTATCCAAGTCAACATAGATTTATGAAAGGGATATCATGCTTGACAAATCTTCTGGAATTTTTTGAGGTTGTAACTAGTAGAGTGGACAAGGGAGAACCAGTGGATGTGGTGTATTTGGATTTTCAAAAGGCTTTTGACAAGGTCCCACACAAGAGATTGGTGTGCAAAATTAAAGCACATGGTATTTGGGGTAATGTACTGACGTGGATGGAGAACTGGTTGGCAGACAAGAAGCAGAGAGTCAGGATAAACGGGTCCTTTTCAGAATGGCAGGCAGTGACTAGTGGGGTGCCGCAGGGCTCAGTGCTGGGACCCCAGCTATTTACAATATACAGTAATGATTTGGATGAAGGAATTGAGTGTAATATCGCCAAGATTGCAGATGACACTAAACTAGGTGGTGGTGTGAGCTGTGAGGAGGACGCTAAGAGGCTGCAGGGTGACTTGGACAGGTTAGGTGAGGGGGCAAATGCATGGCAGATGCAGAACAATGTGGATAAATGTGAGGTTATCCACTTTGGGGGCAAAAACACGAAGGCAGAATATTATCTGAATGGCGGCAGATTAGGAAAAGGGGAGATGCAACGAGACCTGGGTGTCATGCACATCAATTATTGAAAGTTGGCATGCAGGTGCAGCAGGCGGTGAAAAAGGCAAATGGTATGTTGGCCTTCATAACTAGGGGTTTTGAGTATAGGGGCAGGGAGGTCTTATTGCAGTTGTACAGGGCCTTGGTGATGCCTCACCTGGAATATTGTGTTCAGTTTTGGTCTCCTAATCTGAGGAAGGATGTTCTTGCTATTGAGGGAGTGCAGCGAAGCTTCACCAGACTGATTCCCGGGATGGCTGGACTGACATATGAGGAGAGACTGGATCGGCTGGGCCTTTATTGACTGGAGTTTAGAAGAATGAGAGAGGATCTTATGGAAACATATAAAATTCTGACTGAGATGAAGAGAAACTTCTTCACTCAGAGAGTTGTTAACCTGTGGACATCCCTACCGCAGAGCATTGTTGATGTCAGTTCATTGGATATATTCAAGAGGGAGTTAGATATGGTCCTTATGGCTAAAGGGATCATAAAAACATAAGAACATAAGAATTAGGAACAGGAGTAGGCCATCTAGCCCCTCGAGCCTGCTCCGCCACTCAACAAGATCATGGCTGCTCTGGCCATGGACTCAGCTCCACTTACCCGCCCGCTCCCCATAACCCTTAATTCCCTTATTGGTTAAAAATCTATCTATCTGTGATTTGAATACATTCAATGAGATCGCCTCAACTGCTTCCCTGGGCAGAGAATTCCACAGATTCACAACCCTCTGGGAGAAGAAATTACTTCTCAACTCGGTTTTAAATTGGCTCCCCCGTATTTTGAGGCTGTGCCCCCTAGTTCTAGTCTCCCCGACCAGTGGAAACAACCTCTCTGCCTCTATCTTGTCTATCCCTTTCATTATTTTAAATGTTTCTATAAGATCACTCCTCATCCTTCTGAACTCCAACAAGTAAAGACCCAGTCTACTCAATCTATCGTCATAAGGTAACCCCCTCATCTCCGTTATCAGCCGAGTGAATCGTCTCTGTACCCCCTCCAAAGCTAGTATATCCTTCCTTAAGTAAGCTGACCAAAACTGCACGCAGTACTCCAGGTGCGGCCTCACCAATACCCTGTACAGTTGCAGCAGGACCTCCCTGCTTTTGTACTCCATCCCTCTCGCAATGAAGGCCAACATTCCAGTCGCCTTCCTGATTACCTGCTGCACCTGCAAACTAACTTTTTGGGATTCATGCACAAGGACCAATTGTGAAGCAGTGGAGGCGTGTCCTGCACAGTTGGAGCTGTGAGCAGTGAGGGAAGCAGCTAGCAACTTGAGCTCCTGCCTGGAGAGCCCTGAGACCAGCCCAGGAAAAGAAGGAAGGAAGGGGCTTCACCTTCAACTTTACCCAGAGGGAGAGGAGGAAAAAGCAGAAAACTTTGAACAACTTTACCATTCTGCAAGGAGTTGGAGAGAGGGGGAAAAACCAACAACAAACCAGTGTGGAAGGAGGGAGACTCTACTATCTCTACAGGTGGGTGTGGGTGCATTTCCCAAAAAGACTTTGTTGTTTCGGTGGGGGGAGGAAAGAAGACCACTGAGGGCCGGAACATCGCGGGGGGTGTGTGTGTGTGTGTGTGGTAGTGTGCGTGGGGGCCGTGCTTACAACTAGGCCCCCCCCACAATTGGAACCCCCCCCACCCCCCACATTTGCCTAGCCTGGGATAGCTGGAGCTACCAGGCTGAAGATTGTTATTAATCACCCAATTAAAGATCGTTAGGAGTGCCTGGTGACTCCAGCTACCCCAGGTGAAGACATCTTCTCCCCCCACCTGAAGACCACCTCAAAGACTTTTGTGTTTTGCCATCTGGGGAGTGCACCCACCCACAGCTGCGAGGAGAGACCTGCCCTCGCAGCCCCCCCCCCTTCCCACCCCCCTCTCTCTTTTCTCTGTTACTCTGTTTCTCCCCTCTCTCTCTGAGAGCCCTTCCTTCCAAATTTAATTTAAAAAAAAACAATTTAAGACAACTGAGCAGAGGGAGCAAGGCCCCTCCCCAATTGCCAACTAGGGGAGAGGTGTGCCTCATTAAGGGCTCCTCTGCTCAGTCATTATACAAGAGGCCAATAAAGACCATTAAGGCCTGTGACTTTGGGGTGGGTGTAGCCCTTAAAGGGACCCCGTGATGGCGACCCCATCCACGCCGGTGGCAGGGCCAGCAAGGACGTATGCGCAGGCGGTGTCCACATCCACGGCACCTCCTGCGCCACCCGCTGCCCTGCCACCGTTCAGACTTATAACCAGGAAACACGGGGTCAAGAGCTACACTCACCCCACAATGAGCATTGAGGAGTGCGTGCGGGCGATGGCTGGGGTAGTCGGCCCCTCGGCCATTGTCGCAGCCTCCAAGATGTCTGGGAAGGCCGTGTTCTTCCTGGGGTCGGAGCGGGCGGTGTCCCTGGCCCTTGAAAAGGGGCTCACGGTGGGCGGGACGTTCCTGCCGGTGGATCCTCTCGAGGCCACCGCGCAGAGGGTCATCGTGTCGAACGTCCCGCCCTTTGTTCCCGCTGAGCTCCTCCTCCCTCACCTACAACAACTGGGGGAGGTAAGGTCAGGGATCAACCCCATACCGCTCGGCCTCAGGGAGAACAGCCTGCGCCACGTGTTCTCCTTCCGCCGCCAGCTCTTTGTCCGGCTGGCGCGGGAGGACGTGACAGAAGGGCACTTTAATGTGGTGCACGAGGGGACTGCCTACCGCGTCTTCTGGACGTCGGACGGCGTGCGGTGCCATGCCTGCAGAGAGGTGGGGCATGTTCGTAAGAACTGCCCCGCCTCCAAGGCCGCCAAACCACCGAAGGCGGCCAAGGCTGGCGCTGCCGCCACCCCTCCCCCTAGTTGCGTCCGCGTGCCGGGAGCCATGGGTGCGCGGGCATCGTCGGAGGCCTTTGTTTTCAGGGCCTCCGGCGGGGGGGAGGGAGAGCGTCCGAGCGGAAAGAAGGCGCGGAAGAAGGAGAAACATCTAGAGGCGGGTCCCCTCGGTGCGCCGGAAAGTCTGACCACCGCGCTCAGCCCAACCCAGTCACCGGCGAGCGCGGGGTGCCCCGAGCCCGTGCCCGGGCCCTTGAATACCACCACAGAGGGGCCCGGGCGCGGGCAAGAAAAGGAAAAGGGGGGGGCGGAGCGGGAGGCCTCGGCAGACATGGAGGTCTCCCTGACTCCGCGCGCCCCCAGGAACAAAAAGAGGCACCGCCCCAATGAGGCGGAGGGGGAACAACATCCCTCCGCGGAGGAGGCGGTGCCCGCCGCGTGTCCCGCGTCCCCCACCAGCGCCCCCAAATTGCGCTGCAGGCGCGAGGAGTCTTTCCCCGGGGAGGGTGAGACAGTTGAGGCTGCCCAGCCTCTGCCTCCCGGGGATGGAGTGGAAGATCTGCCTGTCGTGGGGGGCGTGGGGACCGCGGAGGAATGCGTAGCCGCCGGGCCGGGCGTCCCGGGGACTGAGGCGGGCGAGGCCGAAAAGGCCGAACCTGAGCCCGCCCAGCTATTACCCAACTTCCCCCGGGAGTTGCTCGACCCGGCAGAGAATGAAACAAATAATTATGACACTGTAGATGCTGGGCCGGGGGGTGGCAGCGGGGAGGGGGAGGAACACCCACCCTCGCCCCTTACTTTGGAGCTGGAGCACTTGGAGGGCCTGGGGATTTCCTATGGCCGGGTCTCTCCTTGTTCTCCGGTTCCTGGGGCGGAGGGGGAACCCCTTCCGCTGTCATTTCCCGACCCGGCACCATTTTTAAAAGAGCCCAGTGGGGACTCCTCTGCCGACGATCCTGGGGGTGGGATCGGGGCAGTGCCAGGGCCGGTTGGAGCGGCCGGTTCATTTGCCGTACCTTGTGCGGTCGATGGGCCGGCTGCTGGCGGCCACCTCCCGGAGGAGGACGGGGACTCGGTGGGGGACGCGGGTGAAGACCTAGAGACCACCGCCAGGGAGGCGGTGGATCTGCTCGCGGCCGCCGCTGAGGCCCTCCTCGTTCCTGCAAAGGAACTCCGGGACTTTTTGGCCCAGAGCCGGGGTCGCCGCGACCAAGCCCGACTGGCCCTGGAAAAATGGTCCGAGCCGGAGCTGATCAAGGGGTCCGTCCGCGCCGCCGTTAAAACCTTGGCCGCGGGCGGGCCCTTGACAAAGGAGCAGCACCTTGAGCTGCGCGAGCTCGAGGGACTCCTCGCTGGGCTGCGGAGGGAGCGGAGTTCAACAAAAGACTCCGCTCCCTCCCCCACAATAGGTTAAGGTAGAGGTTGCACTATGCTTTTGCCATGAAGATAACCATAGCCAGCCTCAACATCAACGGCGGCAGAGGGGCACGCCGTAGATTTGACAATTTTTCGCTCCTGCGGGAGGGGAAATATGCGGTGTGCTTCCTGCAAGAAACCCACACCGTTCCGGGAGACGAAGCCACGTGGCTCCTGGAATGGCAAGGAGAGGTCCGCATGAGCCACCTCACCGCCATTTCTAGTGGGGTGGCCATCTTGCTGGGCCCGCATTTTCAGCCGGAGATCTTGGGGGTCGAGGAGCCCGTGCCAGGCCGCTTGCTGCACGTAACGGTTCGCCTGGGGGACGTGCCGCTCCATCTCGTGAACGTGTACGCCCCTCATCCCGGCCCGCAGCAAACGCGCTTCTTTGAAGAGGTGTCCGCTCTTCTTGGCTCCGTCGACGTCGGCGACTGCATTGTCCTCGGGGGGGATTTTAACTGCACCCTCGAGGCGAGGGACCGCTCCGGTGCCCCGCAGTGCATGACGGCGATGGAGAAGTTGAGGGACCTGGTCGGGTCCTTCGACTTGGTGGACGTCTGGCGAAATCTCCACCCCGACTCCAGCGCCTTTACTTGGGTGAGGCCTGGAGTTGGATGGTCTAGAGTCGACCGCCTTTACGTGTCTCGGGCGTACGTTTCCTGCGTCCCGGCGGCCTCCATGCGGCCGGTGCCGTGTTCGGACCACCACCTGGTGTGGGCGGAGCTCGCTTCGCTCCGCGCGAGGACGGGGTCCGCGTACTGGCACTTTAACAACCGGCTGCTGGAGGACGTGCGGTTCCAGGACTCGTTCCGTCGATTCTGGTCCGACTGGAGAAGGAAGCAGGGGGGCTTCCCCTCCTTGAGGCTATGGTGGGACGTGGGCAAGGCTCACGTCCGCGTCTTCTGTCAAGAGTACGCGAGGGGGTCGACCAAGAGGCGGGCGGCCAGAGTCGGGCGCCTAGAAAAAGAGGTGCTCGACCTGGAAGCCCGTCTCGGTCAAGTCGTCCGGGACCCGGCCCTGCGGACGGTGTACGAAGCGAAGAAGGCCGCGCTGAAGGACCTGCAGCTCGTCGGGTCCCGAGGCGCGTACGTGAGGTCGCGGATCCGGTTCCTGCGGGATCTGGACCGCGGCTCCCCCTTCTTCTACTCGCTGGAAAAAAGGCAGAGTGTCCGTAAGCAGCTCTTGACGCTGCTGGCCGACGACGGCTCTCTCGTCTCGGATCCGGAGGGCGTCAACAACAGGGTCCGTGAATATTACGGGGCTCTGTTCTCTCCGGATCCGTCCAGCGAGGAAGCGCGTAGAGTTTTGTGGGAGGACCTGCCGAAGGTCGGCCCGGAGGGCGCCGAAAATCTGGAAGCTCCGCTAAGCTTGGCGGAGCTGACCGGTGCCCTCGCCCGGCTCTCGAGGGGAAAATCCCCGGGGCTGGACGGGCTGACCGTGGAGTTCCACAGGGCGTTCTGGGACGTCCTGGGGAGCGACTACGCGCGGGTCCTGGGGGAAAGTCTGGCGACCGGGGAGATGCCCCTCTCTTGGCGCAGGGCAGTCATCGTCCTGCTGCCTAAGAAGGGCGATCTCCGCCTCCTTAAGAACTGGCGCCCGGTCTCCCTCCTCAGCACGGACTACAAAATCTTCGCCAGGGCGATGTCTGCTCGCCTTGGTGCCGTGCTGGACCACATGATCCACCCCGACCAGTCATACACGGTCCCGGGCCGGACAATCCACGATAACATCCATCTGGTCCGGGACCTCATCCATTGTTCCCAGGAGGCTGGTCTGTCGGTCGCCTTCCTATCCCTCGACCAAGAGAAGGCGTTCGACAGGGTGGATCACGACTATCTGCTCGGAACTCTGCGCGCTTTCGGGTTCGGGACGCATTTCGTCGCCCGGATCCGACTTTTGTACGCCGCCGCGGAGTGTCTGATTAAGGTTAACGGGTCCTTGACGGCGCCCCTTCGCTTTAGGAGAGGGGTGCGCCAGGGATGCCCCATGTCCGGCCAGTTATACGCCGTTTGCGTGGAGCCTTTCCTGCGCCTCTTGCGGACGAGGTTGACGGGACTGGCTCTGCAAGGGCCGGGCGTGGAGGTCGTCCTCTCGGCTTACGCCGATGACGTGCTCCTCGCGATAGAGGATCCCGCTGACCTGCGGAGGATGCGTGAGTGCCAGGAGATTTACTCGGCCGCGTCCTCCGCCAGGATCAACTGGGAGAAATGTTCCGGACTCCTGGTGGGTCAGTGGCGGGTGGACTCCCTGCCGGAGGAGCTCAGGCCTTTTGCCTGGAGCACGACCCATCTCCTCTATCTGGGAGTCTACCTTAGCCCCGACGAGGGAGCCTGGCCGGCGAACTGGCAGGAGCTGGAGGCCAAGGTCGCCGCTCGCCTAGGGCGCTGGACAGGACTGCTCCGAGTGCTGTCCTACAGGGGTCGAGCGCTAGTCATAAACCAGCTGGTGGCCGCAATGCTGTGGTACCGGCTGGTCACTTTGACCCCTCCCCCTGCGTTTGTCGCCAAGATACAGAAGAAGCTGGTGGACTTCTTCTGGAACAACAGGAAGCACTGGGTCTCTGCCGCGGTCTTGAGTCTCCCGCTTGAGGAGGGCGGTCAGTCGTTGGTGTGCGTCAGCGCCCAGCTCGCGACTTTCCGTCTTCAGACCCTGCAGAGATACCTTTACGTCGAGCCCCCTCCTAGGTGGTGTGCTCTGGCGAGGTATTTCTTCCGCCAGCAGCTCGACCTCAATTATGACACGCAGCTCCTGTTTGTGAACTTGGGGGGTGCCAGGACCGCCCTCCGGGAGCTGCCTGTCTTTTACAGGGAACTCATCAGGGTCTGGAACAAAGTCTCCACCAAGCGCAGCTCTCCACCGGCTGGAGTGGCGGCCGTCCTGCAGGAGCCGCTGCTCGGGAATCCGTACCTCCACGGCCGAGGTTTTATGTGGCGGTCGGAAGAGAGGGCTGTGGCTGGTGAGGTGACCAGGGTCAGGGACCTGCTCGATGGCGGAGGAGCGGGCTGGATGGCGCCAGTCACGCTGGCGCGGCGCCTAAATTCGGCCAACGTCCGCCACGCGGCCGATGCCATCGAGTCGCTAAAAACAGCTCTGGGCCCTGACTCCGTTAGGTGTATCGAGGAGGCTCAAACACGTGGGGAGATCCCGTCCGAACTGACCCCCGTCCGGACGGAATTCCTCATCGGCGCCAAACCCCGGAACCTCCCTCGGGGGCCGGCGCCTCACAACTTGAGCCGCCTCGGGGAAATCCCCTCCGTGCCTTTCAGTTCCGCGCGGAGGGGTTTCCTGTACGGGCTGCTCCTGCACACCCTCAACTTTGCCATCCTCGCCGGCCGTCCGGACACGCCATGGCGTACCATCTTGCCGTCCGGAGGAGGCGGGGGTCCCCGATGGAGGGCACTCTACGCAGGGGTCCTCCCACTATTCATCGGGGACTTGGCCTGGAGGGTGGTGCACGGAGCAGTGCCGTGCAATAAATTTTTAAGCCGGTTCACGGACTCCCAGGCCGCCTGCAATTTCTGCGGTCTGGAGGAGTCCGTGTTCCATGTTTTTATTGAATGCACGAGGTTGCAGCCCCTGTTCCACTATTTGAAGGGGCTGCTCCTGAAATTCTGGCTGCACTTCAGTCCCACTCTCCTGATCTTTGGGCACCCTGTGCGGAGGGGAGTGGGTAGGTCCGAAGGCCTCCTCGTAGGACTGCTCCTGGGCACGGCCAAGGGTGCCATCAGCCGGTCCAGGCAGCGGGCGGTCGAGGGGGTCGTTCAACCTGACTGCCTGCCTCTCTTCCGCTCTTACATCCGGTCCAGGGTGTCCTTGGAGATGGAGCACGCGGTGTCCACCGGTACGCTCGCGGCCTTCCGCGAGAGGTGGGCACCGGAGGGACTGGAGTGCATCATCACGCCCGGCAACCAAATTTTAATTTGATTTTACGTTTTAAAGTTAATTTGTTTTAATTGCCGGTGCTTTTAGTGTCCCCTTCCCTTTTATAGGGGGCACTGGGGAAAAATTGTGATTTTAGTGCCCAAAAAAAAAACAAAAAAAAAGAAAAAAACACAAAAAAAAAAACAAAAAAGGGAGGAAAAAAAGGGCCTTGTAAATGTCTGGAGTGTCACCCAGGTCGGGTGGCACTCTTTAATGTTTTATGTTTTCGCAGGTAAACTCAAAAGAGTTTCATGCACAAGGACCAATTGTGAAGCAGTGGAGGCGTGTCCTGCACAGTTGGAGCTGTGAGCAGTGAGGGAAGCAGCTAGCAACTTGAGCTCCTGCCTGGAGAGCCCTGAGACCAGCCCAGGAAAAGAAGGAAGGAAGGGGCTTCACCTTCAACTTTACCCAGAGGGAGAGGAGGAAAAAGCAGAAAACTTTGAACAACTTTACCATTCTGCAAGGAGTTGGAGAGAGGGGGAAAAACCAACAACAAACCAGTGTGGAAGGAGGGAGACTCTACTATCTCTACAGGTGGGTGTGGGTGCATTTCCCAAAAAGACTTTGTTGTTTCGGTGGGGGGAGGAAAGAAGACCACTGAGGGCCGGAACATCGCGGGGGGTGTGTGTGTGTGTGTGTGGTAGTGTGCGTGGGGGCCGTGCTTACAACTAGGCCCCCCCCACAATTGGAACCCCCCCCACCCCCCACATTTGCCTAGCCTGGGATAGCTGGAGCTACCAGGCTGAAGATTGTTATTAATCACCCAATTAAAGATCGTTAGGAGTGCCTGGTGACTCCAGCTACCCCAGGTGAAGACATCTTCTCCCCCCACCTGAAGACCACCTCAAAGACTTTTGTGTTTTGCCATCTGGGGAGTGCACCCACCCACAGCTGCGAGGAGAGACCTGCCCTCGCAGCCCCCCCCCCTTCCCACCCCCCTCTCTCTTTTCTCTGTTACTCTGTTTCTCCCCTCTCTCTCTGAGAGCCCTTCCTTCCAAATTTAATTTAAAAAAAAACAATTTAAGACAACTGAGCAGAGGGAGCAAGGCCCCTCCCCAATTGCCAACTAGGGGAGAGGTGTGCCTCATTAAGGGCTCCTCTGCTCAGTCATTATACAAGAGGCCAATAAAGACCATTAAGGCCTGTGACTTTGGGGTGGGTGTAGCCCTTAAAGGGACCCCGTGATGGCGACCCCATCCACGCCGGTGGCAGGGCCAGCAAGGACGTATGCGCAGGCGGTGTCCACATCCACGGCACCTCCTGCGCCACCCGCTGCCCTGCCACCGTTCAGACTTATAACCAGGAAACACGGGGTCAAGAGCTACACTCACCCCACAATGAGCATTGAGGAGTGCGTGCGGGCGATGGCTGGGGTAGTCGGCCCCTCGGCCATTGTCGCAGCCTCCAAGATGTCTGGGAAGGCCGTGTTCTTCCTGGGGTCGGAGCGGGCGGTGTCCCTGGCCCTTGAAAAGGGGCTCACGGTGGGCGGGACGTTCCTGCCGGTGGATCCTCTCGAGGCCACCGCGCAGAGGGTCATCGTGTCGAACGTCCCGCCCTTTGTTCCCGCTGAGCTCCTCCTCCCTCACCTACAACAACTGGGGGAGGTAAGGTCAGGGATCAACCCCATACCGCTCGGCCTCAGGGAGAACAGCCTGCGCCACGTGTTCTCCTTCCGCCGCCAGCTCTTTGTCCGGCTGGCGCGGGAGGACGTGACAGAAGGGCACTTTAATGTGGTGCACGAGGGGACTGCCTACCGCGTCTTCTGGACGTCGGACGGCGTGCGGTGCCATGCCTGCAGAGAGGTGGGGCATGTTCGTAAGAACTGCCCCGCCTCCAAGGCCGCCAAACCACCGAAGGCGGCCAAGGCTGGCGCTGCCGCCACCCCTCCCCCTAGTTGCGTCCGCGTGCCGGGAGCCATGGGTGCGCGGGCATCGTCGGAGGCCTTTGTTTTCAGGGCCTCCGGCGGGGGGGAGGGAGAGCGTCCGAGCGGAAAGAAGGCGCGGAAGAAGGAGAAACATCTAGAGGCGGGTCCCCTCGGTGCGCCGGAAAGTCTGACCACCGCGCTCAGCCCAACCCAGTCACCGGCGAGCGCGGGGTGCCCCGAGCCCGTGCCCGGGCCCTTGAATACCACCACAGAGGGGCCCGGGCGCGGGCAAGAAAAGGAAAAGGGGGGGGCGGAGCGGGAGGCCTCGGCAGACATGGAGGTCTCCCTGACTCCGCGCGCCCCCAGGAACAAAAAGAGGCACCGCCCCAATGAGGCGGAGGGGGAACAACATCCCTCCGCGGAGGAGGCGGTGCCCGCCGCGTGTCCCGCGTCCCCCACCAGCGCCCCCAAATTGCGCTGCAGGCGCGAGGAGTCTTTCCCCGGGGAGGGTGAGACAGTTGAGGCTGCCCAGCCTCTGCCTCCCGGGGATGGAGTGGAAGATCTGCCTGTCGTGGGGGGCGTGGGGACCGCGGAGGAATGCGTAGCCGCCGGGCCGGGCGTCCCGGGGACTGAGGCGGGCGAGGCCGAAAAGGCCGAACCTGAGCCCGCCCAGCTATTACCCAACTTCCCCCGGGAGTTGCTCGACCCGGCAGAGAATGAAACAAATAATTATGACACTGTAGATGCTGGGCCGGGGGGTGGCAGCGGGGAGGGGGAGGAACACCCACCCTCGCCCCTTACTTTGGAGCTGGAGCACTTGGAGGGCCTGGGGATTTCCTATGGCCGGGTCTCTCCTTGTTCTCCGGTTCCTGGGGCGGAGGGGGAACCCCTTCCGCTGTCATTTCCCGACCCGGCACCATTTTTAAAAGAGCCCAGTGGGGACTCCTCTGCCGACGATCCTGGGGGTGGGATCGGGGCAGTGCCAGGGCCGGTTGGAGCGGCCGGTTCATTTGCCGTACCTTGTGCGGTCGATGGGCCGGCTGCTGGCGGCCACCTCCCGGAGGAGGACGGGGACTCGGTGGGGGACGCGGGTGAAGACCTAGAGACCACCGCCAGGGAGGCGGTGGATCTGCTCGCGGCCGCCGCTGAGGCCCTCCTCGTTCCTGCAAAGGAACTCCGGGACTTTTTGGCCCAGAGCCGGGGTCGCCGCGACCAAGCCCGACTGGCCCTGGAAAAATGGTCCGAGCCGGAGCTGATCAAGGGGTCCGTCCGCGCCGCCGTTAAAACCTTGGCCGCGGGCGGGCCCTTGACAAAGGAGCAGCACCTTGAGCTGCGCGAGCTCGAGGGACTCCTCGCTGGGCTGCGGAGGGAGCGGAGTTCAACAAAAGACTCCGCTCCCTCCCCCACAATAGGTTAAGGTAGAGGTTGCACTATGCTTTTGCCATGAAGATAACCATAGCCAGCCTCAACATCAACGGCGGCAGAGGGGCACGCCGTAGATTTGACAATTTTTCGCTCCTGCGGGAGGGGAAATATGCGGTGTGCTTCCTGCAAGAAACCCACACCGTTCCGGGAGACGAAGCCACGTGGCTCCTGGAATGGCAAGGAGAGGTCCGCATGAGCCACCTCACCGCCATTTCTAGTGGGGTGGCCATCTTGCTGGGCCCGCATTTTCAGCCGGAGATCTTGGGGGTCGAGGAGCCCGTGCCAGGCCGCTTGCTGCACGTAACGGTTCGCCTGGGGGACGTGCCGCTCCATCTCGTGAACGTGTACGCCCCTCATCCCGGCCCGCAGCAGACGCGCTTCTTTGAAGAGGTGTCCGCTCTTCTTGGCTCCGTCGACGTCGGCGACTGCATTGTCCTCGGGGGGGATTTTAACTGCACCCTCGAGGCGAGGGACCGCTCCGGTGCCCCGCAGTGCATGACGGCGATGGAGAAGTTGAGGGACCTGGTCGGGTCCTTCGACTTGGTGGACGTCTGGCGAAATCTCCACCCCGACTCCAGCGCCTTTACTTGGGTGAGGCCTGGAGTTGGATGGTCTAGAGTCGACCGCCTTTACGTGTCTCGGGCGTACGTTTCCTGCGTCCCGGCGGCCTCCATGCGGCCGGTGCCGTGTTCGGACCACCACCTGGTGTGGGCGGAGCTCGCTTCGCTCCGCGCGAGGACGGGGTCCGCGTACTGGCACTTTAACAACCGGCTGCTGGAGGACGTGCGGTTCCAGGACTCGTTCCGTCGATTCTGGTCCGACTGGAGAAGGAAGCAGGGGGGCTTCCCCTCCTTGAGGCTATGGTGGGACGTGGGCAAGGCTCACGTCCGCGTCTTCTGTCAAGAGTACGCGAGGGGGTCGACCAAGAGGCGGGCGGCCAGAGTCGGGCGCCTAGAAAAAGAGGTGCTCGACCTGGAAGCCCGTCTCGGTCAAGTCGTCCAGGACCCGGCCCTGCGGACGGTGTACGAAGCGAAGAAGGCCGCGCTGAAGGACCTGCAGCTCGTCGGGTCCCGAGGCGCGTTCGTGAGGTCGCGGATCCGGTTCCTGCGGGATCTGGACCGCGGCTCCCCCTTCTTCTACTCGCTGGAAAAAAGGCAGAGTGTCCGTAAGCAGCTCTTGACGCTGCTGGCCGACGACGGCTCTCTCGTCTCGGATCCGGAGGGCGTCAACAACAGGGTCCGTGAATATTACGGGGCTCTGTTCTCTCCGGATCCGTCCAGCGAGGAAGCGCGTAGAGTTTTGTGGGAGGACCTGCCGAAGGTCGGCCCGGAGGGCGCCGAAAATCTGGAAGCTCCGCTAAGCCTGGCGGAGCTGACCGGTGCCCTCGCCCGGCTCTCGAGGGGAAAATCCCCGGGGCTGGACGGGCTGACCGTGGAGTTCCACAGGGCGTTCTGGGACGTCCTGGGGGGCGACTACGCGCGGGTCCTGGGGGAAAGTCTGGCGACCGGGGAGATGCCCCTCTCTTGGCGCAGGGCAGTCATCGTCCTGCTGCCTAAGAAGGGCGATCTCCGCCTCCTTAAGAACTGGCGCCCGGTCTCCCTCCTCAGCACGGACTACAAAATCTTCGCCAGGGCGATGTCTGCTCGCCTTGGTGCCGTGCTGGACCACATGATCCACCCCGACCAGTCATACACGGTCCCGGGCCGGACAATCCACGACAACATCCATCTGGTCCGGGACCTCATCCATTGCTCCCAGGAGGCTGGTCTGTCGGTCGCCTTCCTATCCCTCGACCAAGAGAAGGCGTTCGACAGGGTGGATCACGACTATCTGCTCGGAACTCTGCGCGCTTTCGGGTTCGGGACGCATTTCGTCGCCCGGATCCGACTTTTGTACGCCGCCGCGGAGTGTCTGATTAAGGTTAACGGGTCCTTGACGGCGCCCCTTCGCTTTAGGAGAGGGGTGCGCCAGGGATGCCCCATGTCCGGCCAGTTATACGCCGTTTGCGTGGAGCCTTTCCTGCGCCTCTTGCGGACGAGGTTGACGGGACTGGCTCTGCAAGGGCCGGGCGTGGAGGTCGTCCTCTCGGCTTACGCCGATGACGTGCTCCTCGCGGTAGAGGATCCCGCTGACCTGCGGAGGATGCGTGAGTGCCAGGAGATTTACTCGGCCGCGTCCTCCGCCAGGATCAACTGGGAGAAATGTTCCGGACTCCTGGTGGGTCAGTGGCGGGTGGACTCCCTGCCGGAGGAGCTCAGGCCTTTTGCCTGGAGCACGACCCATCTCCTCTATCTGGGAGTCTACCTTAGCCCCGACGAGGAAGCCTGGCCGGCGAACTGGCAGGAGCTGGAGGCCAAGGTAGCCGCTCGCCTAGGGCGCTGGACAGGACTGCTCCGAGTGCTGTCCTACAGGGGTCGAGCGCTAGTCATAAACCAGCTGGTGGCCGCAATGCTGTGGTACCGGCTGGTCACTTTGACCCCTCCCCCTGCGTTTGTCGCCAAGATACAGAAGAAGCTGGTGGACTTCTTCTGGAACAACAGGAAGCACTGGGTCTCTGTCGCGGTCTTGAGTCTCCCGCTTGAGGAGGGCGGTCAGTCGTTGGTGTGCGTCAGCGCCCAGCTCGCGACTTTCCGTCTTCAGACCCTGCAGAGATACCTTTACGTCGAGCCCCCTCCTAGGTGGTGTGCTCTGGCGAGGTATTTCTTCCGCCAGCAGCTCGACCTCAATTATGACACGCAGCTCCTGTTTGTGAACTTGGGGGGTGCCAGGACCGCCCTCCGGGAGCTGCCTGTCTTTTACAGGGAACTCATCAGGGTCTGGAACAAAGTCTCCACCAAGCGCAGCTCTCCGCCGGCTGGAGTGGCGGCCGTCCTGCAGGAGCCGCTGCTCGGGAATCCGTACCTCCACGGCCGAGGCTTCATGTGGCGGTCGGAAGAGAGGGCTGTGGCTGGTGAGGTGACCAGGGTCAGGGACCTGCTCGATGGCGGAGGAGCGGGCTGGATGGCGCCAGTCACGCTGGCGCGGCGCCTAAATTCTGCCAACGTCCGCCGCGCGGCCGATGCCATCGAGTCGCTAAAAACAGCTCTGGGCCCTGACTCCGTTAGGTGTATCGAGGAGGCTCAAGCACGTGGGGAGATCCCGTCCGAACTGACCCCCGTCCGGACGGAATTCCTCATCGGCGCCAAACCCCGGAACCTCCCTCGGGGGCCGGCGCCTCACAACTTGAGCCGCCTCGGGGAAATCCCCTCCGTGCCTTTCAGTTCCGCGCGGAGGGGTTTCCTGTACGGGCTGCTCCTGCACACCCTCAACTTTGCCATCCTCGCCGGCCGTCCGGACACGCCATGGCGCACCATCTTGCCGTCCGGAGGAGGCGGGGGTCCCCGATGGAGGGCACTCTACGCAGGGGTCCTCCCACTATTCATCGGGGACTTGGCCTGGAGGGTGGTGCACGGAGCAGTGCCGTGCAACAAATTTTTAAGCCGGTTCACGGACTCCCAGGCCGCCTGCAATTTCTGCGGTCTGGAGGAGTCCGTGTTCCATGTTTTTATTGAGTGCACGAGGTTGCAGCCCCTGTTCCATTATTTGAAGGGGCTGCTCCTGAAATTCTGGCTGCACTTCAGTCCCACTCTCCTGATCTTTGGGCACCCTGTGCGGAGGGGAGCGGGTAGGTCCGAAGGCCTCCTCGTAGGACTGCTCCTGGGCACGGCCAAGGGTGCCATCAGCCGGTCCAGGCAGCGGGCGGTCGAGGGGGTCGTTCAACCTGACTGCCTGCCTCTCTTCCGCTCTTACATCCGGTCCAGGGTGTCCTTGGAGATGGAGCACGCGGTGTCCACCGGTACGCTCGCGGCCTTCCGCGAGAGGTGGGCACCGGAGGGACTGGAGTGCATCATCACGCCCGGCAACCAAATTTTAATTTGATTTTACGTTTTAAAGTTAATTTGTTTTAATTGCCGGTGCTTTTAGTGTCCCCTTCCCTTTTATAGGGGGCACTGGGGAAAAATTGTGATTTTAGTGCCCAAAAAAAAACAAAAAAAAAAAGAAAAAACACAAAAAAAAACACAAAAAAGGGGGGAAAAAAATGGGCCTTGTAAATGTCTGGAGTGTCACCCAGGTCGGGTGGCACCGTTTAATGTTTTATGTTTTCACAGATAAACTCAAAAGAGTTTCATGCACAAGGACCAATTGTGAAGCAGTGGAGGCGTGTCCTGCACAGTTGGAGCTGTGAGCAGTGAGGGAAGCAGCTAGCAACTTGAGCTCCTGCCTGGAGAGCCCTGAGACCAGCCCAGGAAAAGAAGGAAGGAAGGGGCTTCACCTTCAACTTTACCCAGAGGGAGAGGAGGAAAAAGCAGAAAACTTTGAACAACTTTACCATTCTGCAAGGAGTTGGAGAGAGGGGGAAAAACCAACAACAAACCAGTGTGGAAGGAGGGAGACTCTACTATCTCTACAGGTGGGTGTGGGTGCATTTCCCAAAAAGACTTTGTTGTTTCGGTGGGGGGAGGAAAGAAGACCACTGAGGGCCGGAACATCGCGGGGGGTGTGTGTGTGTGTGTGTGGTAGTGTGCGTGGGGGCCGTGCTTACAACTAGGCCCCCCCCACAATTGGAACCCCCCCCACCCCCCACATTTGCCTAGCCTGGGATAGCTGGAGCTACCAGGCTGAAGATTGTTATTAATCACCCAATTAAAGATCGTTAGGAGTGCCTGGTGACTCCAGCTACCCCAGGTGAAGACATCTTCTCCCCCCACCTGAAGACCACCTCAAAGACTTTTGTGTTTTGCCATCTGGGGAGTGCACCCACCCACAGCTGCGAGGAGAGACCTGCCCTCGCAGCCCCCCCCCCTTCCCACCCCCCTCTCTCTTTTCTCTGTTACTCTGTTTCTCCCCTCTCTCTCTGAGAGCCCTTCCTTCCAAATTTAATTTAAAAAAAAACAATTTAAGACAACTGAGCAGAGGGAGCAAGGCCCCTCCCCAATTGCCAACTAGGGGAGAGGTGTGCCTCATTAAGGGCTCCTCTGCTCAGTCATTATACAAGAGGCCAATAAAGACCATTAAGGCCTGTGACTTTGGGGTGGGTGTAGCCCTTAAAGGGACCCCGTGATGGCGACCCCATCCACGCCGGTGGCAGGGCCAGCAAGGACGTATGCGCAGGCGGTGTCCACATCCACGGCACCTCCTGCGCCACCCGCTGCCCTGCCACCGTTCAGACTTATAACCAGGAAACACGGGGTCAAGAGCTACACTCACCCCACAATGAGCATTGAGGAGTGCGTGCGGGCGATGGCTGGGGTAGTCGGCCCCTCGGCCATTGTCGCAGCCTCCAAGATGTCTGGGAAGGCCGTGTTCTTCCTGGGGTCGGAGCGGGCGGTGTCCCTGGCCCTTGAAAAGGGGCTCACGGTGGGCGGGACGTTCCTGCCGGTGGATCCTCTCGAGGCCACCGCGCAGAGGGTCATCGTGTCGAACGTCCCGCCCTTTGTTCCCGCTGAGCTCCTCCTCCCTCACCTACAACAACTGGGGGAGGTAAGGTCAGGGATCAACCCCATACCGCTCGGCCTCAGGGAGAACAGCCTGCGCCACGTGTTCTCCTTCCGCCGCCAGCTCTTTGTCCGGCTGGCGCGGGAGGACGTGACAGAAGGGCACTTTAATGTGGTGCACGAGGGGACTGCCTACCGCGTCTTCTGGACGTCGGACGGCGTGCGGTGCCATGCCTGCAGAGAGGTGGGGCATGTTCGTAAGAACTGCCCCGCCTCCAAGGCCGCCAAACCACCGAAGGCGGCCAAGGCTGGCGCTGCCGCCACCCCTCCCCCTAGTTGCGTCCGCGTGCCGGGAGCCATGGGTGCGCGGGCATCGTCGGAGGCCTTTGTTTTCAGGGCCTCCGGCGGGGGGGAGGGAGAGCGTCCGAGCGGAAAGAAGGCGCGGAAGAAGGAGAAACATCTAGAGGCGGGTCCCCTCGGTGCGCCGGAAAGTCTGACCACCGCGCTCAGCCCAACCCAGTCACCGGCGAGCGCGGGGTGCCCCGAGCCCGTGCCCGGGCCCTTGAATACCACCACAGAGGGGCCCGGGCGCGGGCAAGAAAAGGAAAAGGGGGGGGCGGAGCGGGAGGCCTCGGCAGACATGGAGGTCTCCCTGACTCCGCGCGCCCCCAGGAACAAAAAGAGGCACCGCCCCAATGAGGCGGAGGGAGAACAACATCCCTCCGCGGAGGAGGCGGTGCCCGCCGCGTGTCCCGCGTCCCCCACCAGCGCCCCCAAATTGCGCTGCAGGCGCGAGGAGTCTTTCCCCGGGGAGGGTGAGACAGTTGAGGCTGCCCAGCCTCTGCCTCCCGGGGATGGAGTGGAAGATCTGCCTGTCGTGGGGGGCGTGGGGACCGCGGAGGAATGCGTAGCCGCCGGGCCGGGCGTCCCGGGGACTGAGGCGGGCGAGGCCGAAAAGGCCGAACCTGAGCCCGCCCAGCTATTACCCAACTTCCCCCGGGAGTTGCTCGACCCGGCAGAGAATGAAACAAATAATTATGACACTGTAGATGCTGGGCCGGGGGGTGGCAGCGGGGAGGGGGAGGAACACCCACCCTCGCCCCTTACTTTGGAGCTGGAGCACTTGGAGGGCCTGGGGATTTCCTATGGCCGGGTCTCTCCTTGTTCTCCGGTTCCTGGGGCGGAGGGGGAACCCCTTCCGCTGTCATTTCCCGACCCGGCACCATTTTTAAAAGAGCCCAGTGGGGACTCCTCTGCCGACGATCCTGGGGGTGGGATCGGGGCAGTGCCAGGGCCGGTTGGAGCGGCCGGTTCATTTGCCGTACCTTGTGCGGTCGATGGGCCGGCTGCTGGCGGCCACCTCCCGGAGGAGGACGGGGACTCGGTGGGGGACGCGGGTGAAGACCTAGAGACCACCGCCAGGGAGGCGGTGGATCTGCTCGCGGCCGCCGCTGAGGCCCTCCTCGTTCCTGCAAAGGAACTCCGGGACTTTTTGGCCCAGAGCCGGGGTCGCCGCGACCAAGCCCGACTGGCCCTGGAAAAATGGTCCGAGCCGGAGCTGATCAAGGGGTCCGTCCGCGCCGCCGTTAAAACCTTGGCCGCGGGCGGGCCCTTGACAAAGGAGCAGCACCTTGAGCTGCGCGAGCTCGAGGGACTCCTCGCTGGGCTGCGGAGGGAGCGGAGTTCAACAAAAGACTTCGCTCCCTCCCCCACAATAGGTTAAGGTAGAGGTTGCACTATGCTTTTGCCATGAAGATAACCATAGCCAGCCTCAACATCAACGGCGGCAGAGGGGCACGCCGTAGATTTGACAATTTTTCGCTCCTGCGGGAGGGGAAATATGCGGTGTGCTTCCTGCAAGAAACCCACACCGTTCCGGGAGACGAAGCCACGTGGCTCCTGGAATGGCAAGGAGAGGTCCGCATGAGCCACCTCACCGCCATTTCAAGTGGGGTGGCCATCTTGCTGGGCCCGCATTTTCAGCCGGAGATCTTGGGGGTCGAGGAGCCCGTGCCAGGCCGCTTGCTGCACGTAACGGTTCGCCTGGGGGACGTGCCGCTCCATCTCGTGAACGTGTACGCCCCTCATCCCGGCCCGCAGCAGACGCGCTTCTTTGAAGAGGTGTCCGCTCTTCTTGGCTCCGTCGACGTCGGCGACTGCATTGTCCTCGGGGGGGATTTTAACTGCACCCTCGAGGCGAGGGACCGCTCCGGTGCCCCGCAGTGCATGACGGCGATGGAGAAGTTGAGGGACCTGGTCGGGTCCTTCGACTTGGTGGACGTCTGGCGAAATCTCCACCCCGACTCCAGCGCCTTTACTTGGGTGAGGCCTGGAGTTGGATGGTCTAGAGTCGACCGCCTTTCCGTGTCTCGGGCGTACGTTTCCTGCGTCCCGGCGGCCTCCATGCGGCCGGTGCCGTGCTCGGACCACCACCTGGTGTGGGCGGAGCTCGCTTCGCTCCGCGCGAGGACGGGGTCCGCGTACTGGCACTTTAACAACCGGCTGCTGGAGGACGTGCGGTTCCAGGACTCGTTCCGTCGATTCTGGTCCGACTGGAGAAGGAAGCAGGGGGGCTTCCCCTCCTTGAGGCTATGGTGGGACGTGGGCAAGGCTCACGTCCGCGTCTTCTGTCAAGAGTACGCGAGGGGGTCGACCAAGAGGCGGGCGGCCAGAGTCGGGCGCCTAGAAAAAGAGGTGCTCGACCTGGAAGCCCGTCTCGGTCAAGTCGTCCAGGACCCGGCCCTGCGGACGGTGTACGAAGCGAAGAAGGCCGCGCTGAAGGACCTGCAGCTCGTCGGGTCCCGAGGCGCGTTCGTGAGGTCGCGGATCCGGTTCCTGCGGGATCTGGACCGCGGCTCCCCCTTCTTCTACTCGCTGGAAAAAAGGCAGAGTGTCCGTAAGCAGCTCTTGACGCTGCTGGCCGACGACGGCTCTCTCGTCTCGGATCCGGAGGGCGTCAACAACAGGGTCCGTGAATATTACGGGGCTCTGTTCTCTCCGGATCCGTCCAGCGAGGAAGCGCGTAGAGTTTTGTGGGAGGACCTGCCGAAGGTCGGCCCGGAGGGCGCCGAAAATCTGGAAGCTCCGCTAAGCCTGGCGGAGCTGACCGGTGCCCTCGCCCGGCTCTCGAGGGGAAAATCCCCGGGGCTGGACGGGCTGACCGTGGAGTTCCACAGGGCGTTCTGGGACGTCCTGGGGGGCGACTACGCGCGGGTCCTGGGGGAAAGTCTGGCGACCGGGGAGATGCCCCTCTCTTGGCGCAGGGCAGTCATCGTCCTGCTGCCTAAGAAGGGCGATCTCCGCCTCCTTAAGAACTGGCGCCCGGTCTCCCTCCTCAGCACGGACTACAAAATCTTCGCCAGGGCGATGTCTGCTCGCCTTGGTGCCGTGCTGGACCACATGATCCACCCCGACCAGTCATACACGGTCCCGGGCCGGACAATCCACGACAACATCCATCTGGTCCGGGACCTCATCCATTGCTCCCAGGAGGCTGGTCTGTCGGTCGCCTTCCTATCCCTCGACCAAGAGAAGGCGTTCGACAGGGTGGATCACGACTATCTGCTCGGAACTCTGCGCGCTTTCGGGTTCGGGACGCATTTCGTCGCCCGGATCCGACTTTTGTACGCCGCCGCGGAGTGTCTGATTAAGGTTAACGGGTCCTTGACGGCGCCCCTTCGCTTTAGGAGAGGGGTGCGCCAGGGATGCCCCATGTCCGGCCAGTTATACGCCGTTTGCGTGGAGCCTTTCCTGCGCCTCTTGCGGACGAGGTTGACGGGACTGGCTCTGCAAGGGCCGGGCGTGGAGGTCGTCCTCTCGGCTTACGCCGATGACGTGCTCCTCGCGGTAGAGGATCCCGCTGACCTGCGGAGGATGCGTGAGTGCCAGGAGATTTACTCGGCCGCGTCCTCCGCCAGGATCAACTGGGAGAAATGTTCCGGACTCCTGGTGGGTCAGTGGCGGGTGGACTCCCTGCCGGAGGAGCTCAGGCCTTTTGCCTGGAGCACGACCCATCTCCTCTATCTGGGAGTCTACCTTAGCCCCGACGAGGAAGCCTGGCCGGCGAACTGGCAGGAGCTGGAGGCCAAGGTCACCGCTCGCCTAGGGCGCTGGACAGGACTGCTCCGAGTGCTGTCCTACAGGGGTCGAGCGCTAGTCATAAACCAGCTGGTGGCCGCAATGCTGTGGTACCGGCTGGTCACTTTGACCCCTCCCCCTGCGTTTGTCGCCAAGATACAGAAGAAGCTGGTGGACTTCTTCTGGAACAACAGGAAGCACTGGGTCTCTGTCGCGGTCTTGAGTCTCCCGCTTGAGGAGGGCGGTCAGTCGTTGGTGTGCGTCAGCGCCCAGCTCGCGACTTTCCGTCTTCAGACCCTGCAGAGATACCTTTACGTCGAGCCCCCTCCTAGGTGGTGTGCTCTGGCGAGGTATTTCTTCCGCCAGCAGCTCGACCTCAATTATGACACGCAGCTCCTGTTTGTGAACTTGGGGGGTGCCAGGACCGCCCTCCGGGAGCTGCCTGTCTTTTACAGGGAACTCATCAGGGTCTGGAACAAAGTCTCCACCAAGCGCAGCTCTCCGCCGGCTGGAGTGGCGGCCGTCCTGCAGGAGCCGCTGCTCGGGAATCCGTACCTCCACGGCCGAGGTTTTATGTGGCGGTCGGAAGAGAGGGCTGTGGCTGGTGAGGTGACCAGGGTCAGGGACCTGCTCGATGGCGGAGGAGCGGGCTGGATGGCGCCAGTCACGCTGGCGCGGCGCCTAAATTCTGCCAACGTCCGCCGCGCGGCCGATGCCATCGAGTCGCTAAAAACAGCTCTGGGCCCTGACTCCGTTAGGTGTATCGAGGAGGCTCAAGCACGTGGGGAGATCCCGTCCGAACTGACCCCCGTCCGGACGGAATTCCTCATCGGCGCCAAACCCCGGAACCTCCCTCGGGGGCCGGCGCCTCACAACTTGAGCCGCCTCGGGGAAATCCCCTCCGTGCCTTTCAGTTCCGCGCGGAGGGGTTTCCTGTACGGGCTGCTCCTGCACACCCTCAACTTTGCCATCCTCGCCGGCCGTCCGGACACGCCATGGCGTACCATCTTGCCGTCCGGAGGAGGCGGGGGTCCCCGATGGAGGGCACTCTACGCAGGGGTCCTCCCACTATTCATCGGGGACTTGGCCTGGAGGGTGGTGCACGGAGCAGTGCCGTGCAATAAATTTTTTAAGCCGGTTCACGGACTCCCAGGCCGCCTGCAATTTCTGCGGTCTGGAGGAGTCCGTGTTCCATGTTTTTATTGAATGCACGAGGTTGCAGCCCCTGTTCCACTATTTGAAGGGGCTGCTCCTGAAATTCTGGCTGCACTTCAGTCCCACTCTCCTGATCTTTGGGCACCCTGTGCGGAGGGGAGCGGGTAGGTCCGAAGGCCTCCTCGTAGGACTGCTCCTGGGCACGGCCAAGGGTGCCATCAGCCGGTCCAGGCAGCGGGCGGTCGAGGGGGTCGTTCAACCTGACTGCCTGCCTCTCTTCCGCTCTTACATCCGGTCCAGGGTGTCCTTGGAGATGGAGCACGCGGTGTCCACCGGTACGCTCGCGGCCTTCCGCGAGAGGTGGGCACCGGAGGGACTGGAGTGCATCATCACGCCCGGCAACCAAATTTTAATTTGATTTTACGTTTTAAAGTTAATTTGTTTTAATTGCCGGTGCTTTTAGTGTCCCCTTCCCTTTTATAGGGGGCACTGGGGAAAAATTGTGATTTTAGTGCCCAAAAAAAAAAAACAAAAAAAAAGAAAAAACACAAAAAAAAAACACAAAAAAGGGGGAAAAAAAAAAAATGGGCCTTGTAAATGTCTGGAGTGTCACCCAGGTCGGGTGGCACCGTTTAATGTTTTATGTTTTCACAGATAAACTCAAAAGAGTTTCATGCACAAGGACCAATTGTGAAGCAGTGGAGGCGTGTCCTGCACAGTTGGAGCTGTGAGCAGTGAGGGAAGCAGCTAGCAACTTGAGCTCCTGCCTGGAGAGCCCTGAGACCAGCCCAGGAAAAGAAGGAAGGAAGGGGCTTCACCTTCAACTTTACCCAGAGGGAGAGGAGGAAAAAGCAGAAAACTTTGAACAACTTTACCATTCTGCAAGGAGTTGGAGAGAGGGGGAAAAACCAACAACAAACCAGTGTGGAAGGAGGGAGACTCTACTATCTCTACAGGTGGGTGTGGGTGCATTTCCCAAAAAGACTTTGTTGTTTCGGTGGGGGGAGGAAAGAAGACCACTGAGGGCCGGAACATCGCGGGGGGTGTGTGTGTGTGTGTGTGGTAGTGTGCGTGGGGGCCGTGCTTACAACTAGGCCCCCCCCACAATTGGAACCCCCCCCACCCCCCACATTTGCCTAGCCTGGGATAGCTGGAGCTACCAGGCTGAAGATTGTTATTAATCACCCAATTAAAGATCGTTAGGAGTGCCTGGTGACTCCAGCTACCCCAGGTGAAGACATCTTCTCCCCCCACCTGAAGACCACCTCAAAGACTTTTGTGTTTTGCCATCTGGGGAGTGCACCCACCCACAGCTGCGAGGAGAGACCTGCCCTCGCAGCCCCCCCCCCTTCCCACCCCCCTCTCTCTTTTCTCTGTTACTCTGTTTCTCCCCTCTCTCTCTGAGAGCCCTTCCTTCCAAATTTAATTTAAAAAAAAACAATTTAAGACAACTGAGCAGAGGGAGCAAGGCCCCTCCCCAATTGCCAACTAGGGGAGAGGTGTGCCTCATTAAGGGCTCCTCTGCTCAGTCATTATACAAGAGGCCAATAAAGACCATTAAGGCCTGTGACTTTGGGGTGGGTGTAGCCCTTAAAGGGACCCCGTGATGGCGACCCCATCCACGCCGGTGGCAGGGCCAGCAAGGACGTATGCGCAGGCGGTGTCCACATCCACGGCACCTCCTGCGCCACCCGCTGCCCTGCCACCGTTCAGACTTATAACCAGGAAACACGGGGTCAAGAGCTACACTCACCCCACAATGAGCATTGAGGAGTGCGTGCGGGCGATGGCTGGGGTAGTCGGCCCCTCGGCCATTGTCGCAGCCTCCAAGATGTCTGGGAAGGCCGTGTTCTTCCTGGGGTCGGAGCGGGCGGTGTCCCTGGCCCTTGAAAAGGGGCTCACGGTGGGCGGGACGTTCCTGCCGGTGGATCCTCTCGAGGCCACCGCGCAGAGGGTCATCGTGTCGAACGTCCCGCCCTTTGTTCCCGCTGAGCTCCTCCTCCCTCACCTACAACAACTGGGGGAGGTAAGGTCAGGGATCAACCCCATACCGCTCGGCCTCAGGGAGAACAGCCTGCGCCACGTGTTCTCCTTCCGCCGCCAGCTCTTTGTCCGGCTGGCGCGGGAGGACGTGACAGAAGGGCACTTTAATGTGGTGCACGAGGGGACTGCCTACCGCGTCTTCTGGACGTCGGACGGCGTGCGGTGCCATGCCTGCAGAGAGGTGGGGCATGTTCGTAAGAACTGCCCCGCCTCCAAGGCCGCCAAACCACCGAAGGCGGCCAAGGCTGGCGCTGCCGCCACCCCTCCCCCTAGTTGCGTCCGCGTGCCGGGAGCCATGGGTGCGCGGGCATCGTCGGAGGCCTTTGTTTTCAGGGCCTCCGGCGGGGGGGAGGGAGAGCGTCCGAGCGGAAAGAAGGCGCGGAAGAAGGAGAAACATCTAGAGGCGGGTCCCCTCGGTGCGCCGGAAAGTCTGACCACCGCGCTCAGCCCAACCCAGTCACCGGCGAGCGCGGGGTGCCCCGAGCCCGTGCCCGGGCCCTTGAATACCACCACAGAGGGGCCCGGGCGCGGGCAAGAAAAGGAAAAGGGGGGGGCGGAGCGGGAGGCCTCGGCAGACATGGAGGTCTCCCTGACTCCGCGCGCCCCCAGGAACAAAAAGAGGCACCGCCCCAATGAGGCGGAGGGAGAACAACATCCCTCCGCGGAGGAGGCGGTGCCCGCCGCGTGTCCCGCGTCCCCCACCAGCGCCCCCAAATTGCGCTGCAGGCGCGAGGAGTCTTTCCCCGGGGAGGGTGAGACAGTTGAGGCTGCCCAGCCTCTGCCTCCCGGGGATGGAGTGGAAGATCTGCCTGTCGTGGGGGGCGTGGGGACCGCGGAGGAATGCGTAGCCGCCGGGCCGGGCGTCCCGGGGACTGAGGCGGGCGAGGCCGAAAAGGCCGAACCTGAGCCCGCCCAGCTATTACCCAACTTCCCCCGGGAGTTGCTCGACCCGGCAGAGAATGAAACAAATAATTATGACACTGTAGATGCTGGGCCGGGGGGTGGCAGCGGGGAGGGGGAGGAACACCCACCCTCGCCCCTTACTTTGGAGCTGGAGCACTTGGAGGGCCTGGGGATTTCCTATGGCCGGGTCTCTCCTTGTTCTCCGGTTCCTGGGGCGGAGGGGGAACCCCTTCCGCTGTCATTTCCCGACCCGGCACCATTTTTAAAAGAGCCCAGTGGGGACTCCTCTGCCGACGATCCTGGGGGTGGGATCGGGGCAGTGCCAGGGCCGGTTGGAGCGGCCGGTTCATTTGCCGTACCTTGTGCGGTCGATGGGCCGGCTGCTGGCGGCCACCTCCCGGAGGAGGACGGGGACTCGGTGGGGGACGCGGGTGAAGACCTAGAGACCACCGCCAGGGAGGCGGTGGATCTGCTCGCGGCCGCCGCTGAGGCCCTCCTCGTTCCTGCAAAGGAACTCCGGGACTTTTTGGCCCAGAGCCGGGGTCGCCGCGACCAAGCCCGACTGGCCCTGGAAAAATGGTCCGAGCCGGAGCTGATCAAGGGGTCCGTCCGCGCCGCCGTTAAAACCTTGGCCGCGGGCGGGCCCTTGACAAAGGAGCAGCACCTTGAGCTGCGCGAGCTCGAGGGACTCCTCGCTGGGCTGCGGAGGGAGCGGAGTTCAACAAAAGACTTCGCTCCCTCCCCCACAATAGGTTAAGGTAGAGGTTGCACTATGCTTTCGCCATGAAGATAACCATAGCCAGCCTCAACATCAACGGCGGCAGAGGGGCACGCCGTAGATTTGACAATTTTTCGCTCCTGCGGGAGGGGAAATATGCGGTGTGCTTCCTGCAAGAAACCCACACCGTTCCGGGAGACGAAGCCACGTGGCTCCTGGAATGGCAAGGAGAGGTCCGCATGAGCCACCTCACCGCCATTTCAAGTGGGGTGGCCATCTTGCTGGGCCCGCATTTTCAGCCGGAGATCTTGGGGGTCGAGGAGCCCGTGCCAGGCCGCTTGCTGCACGTAACGGTTCGCCTGGGGGACGTGCCGCTCCATCTCGTGAACGTGTACGCCCCTCATCCCGGCCCGCAGCAGACGCGCTTCTTTGAAGAGGTGTCCGCTCTTCTTGGCTCCGTCGACGTCGGCGACTGCATTGTCCTCGGGGGGGATTTTAACTGCACCCTCGAGGCGAGGGACCGCTCCGGTGCCCCGCAGTGCATGACGGCGATGGAGAAGTTGAGGGACCTGGTCGGGTCCTTCGACTTGGTGGACGTCTGGCGAAATCTCCACCCCGACTCCAGCGCCTTTACTTGGGTGAGGCCTGGAGTTGGATGGTCTAGAGTCGACCGCCTTTACGTGTCTCGGGCGTACGTTTCCTGCGTCCCGGCGGCCTCCATGCGGCCGGTGCCGTGCTCGGACCACCACCTGGTGTGGGCGGAGCTCGCTTCGCTCCGCGCGAGGACGGGGTCCGCGTACTGGCACTTTAACAACCGGCTGCTGGAGGACGTGCGGTTCCAGGACTCGTTCCGTCGATTCTGGTCCGACTGGAGAAGGAAGCAGGGGGGCTTCCCCTCCTTGAGGCTATGGTGGGACGTGGGCAAGGCTCACGTCCGCGTCTTCTGTCAAGAGTACGCGAGGGGGTCGACCAAGAGGCGGGCGGCCAGAGTCGGGCGCCTAGAAAAAGAGGTGCTCGACCTGGAAGCCCGTCTCGGTCAAGTCGTCCAGGACCCGGCCCTGCGGACGGTGTACGAAGCGAAGAAGGCCGCGCTGAAGGACCTGCAGCTCGTCGGGTCCCGAGGCGCGTTCGTGAGGTCGCGGATCCGGTTCCTGCGGGATCTGGACCGCGGCTCCCCCTTCTTCTACTCGCTGGAAAAAAGGCAGAGTGTCCGTAAGCAGCTCTTGACGCTGCTGGCCGACGACGGCTCTCTCGTCTCGGATCCGGAGGGCGTCAACAACAGGGTCCGTGAATACTACGGGGCTCTGTTCTCTCCGGATCCGTCCAGCGAGGAAGCGCGTAGAGTTTTGTGGGAGGACCTGCCGAAGGTCGGCCCGGAGGGCGCCGAAAATCTGGAAGCTCCGCTAAGCCTGGCGGAGCTGACCGGTGCCCTCGCCCGGCTCTCGAGGGGAAAATCCCCGGGGCTGGACGGGCTGACCGTGGAGTTCCACAGGGCGTTCTGGGACGTCCTGGGGGGCGACTACGCGCGGGTCCTGGGGGAAAGTCTGGCGACCGGGGAGATGCCCCTCTCTTGGCGCAGGGCAGTCATCGTCCTGCTGCCTAAGAAGGGCGATCTCCGCCTCCTTAAGAACTGGCGCCCGGTCTCCCTCCTCAGCACGGACTACAAAATCTTCGCCAGGGCGATGTCTGCTCGCCTTGGTGCCGTGCTGGACCACATGATCCACCCCGACCAGTCATACACGGTCCCGGGCCGGACAATCCACGACAACATCCATCTGGTCCGGGACCTCATCCATTGCTCCCAGGAGGCTGGTCTGTCGGTCGCCTTCCTATCCCTCGACCAAGAGAAGGCGTTCGACAGGGTGGATCACGACTATCTGCTCGGAACTCTGCGCGCTTTCGGGTTCGAACGCATTTCGTCGCCCGGATCCGACTTTTGTACGCCGCCGCGGAGTGTCTGATTAAGGTTAACGGGTCCTTGACGGCGCCCCTTCGCTTTAGGAGAGGGGTGCGCCAGGGATGCCCCATGTCCGGCCAGTTATACGCCGTTTGCGTGGAGCCTTTCCTGCGCCTCTTGCGGACGAGGTTGACGGGACTGGCTCTGCAAGGGCCGGGCGTGGAGGTCGTCCTCTCGGCTTACGCCGATGACGTGCTCCTCGCGGTAGAGGATCCCGCTGACCTGCGGAGGATGCGTGAGTGCCAGGAGATTTACTCGGCCGCGTCCTCCGCCAGGATCAACTGGGAGAAATGTTCCGGACTCCTGGTGGGTCAGTGGCGGGTGGACTCCCTGCCGGAGGAGCTCAGGCCTTTTGCCTGGAGCACGACCCATCTCCTCTATCTGGGAGTCTACCTTAGCCCCGACGAGGAAGCCTGGCCGGCGAACTGGCAGGAGCTGGAGGCCAAGGTCACCGCTCGCCTAGGGCGCTGGACAGGACTGCTCCGAGTGCTGTCCTACAGGGGTCGAGCGCTAGTCATAAACCAGCTGGTGGCCGCAATGCTGTGGTACCGGCTGGTCACTTTGACCCCTCCCCCTGCGTTTGTCGCCAAGATACAGAAGAAGCTGGTGGACTTCTTCTGGAACAACAGGAAGCACTGGGTCTCTGTCGCGGTCTTGAGTCTCCCGCTTGAGGAGGGCGGTCAGTCGTTGGTGTGCGTCAGCGCCCAGCTCGCGACTTTCCGTCTTCAGACCCTGCAGAGATACCTTTACGTCGAGCCCCCTCCTAGGTGGTGTGCTCTGGCGAGGTATTTCTTCCGCCAGCAGCTCGACCTCAATTATGACACGCAGCTCCTGTTTGTGAACTTGGGGGGTGCCAGGACCGCCCTCCGGGAGCTGCCTGTCTTTTACAGGGAACTCATCAGGGTCTGGAACAAAGTCTCCACCAAGCGCAGCTCTCCGCCGGCTGGAGTGGCGGCCGTCCTGCAGGAGCCGCTGCTCGGGAATCCGTACCTCCACGGCCGAGGTTTTATGTGGCGGTCGGAAGAGAGGGCTGTGGCTGGTGAGGTGACCAGGGTCAGGGACCTGCTCGATGGCGGAGGAGCGGGCTGGATGGCGCCAGTCACGCTGGCGCGGCGCCTAAATTCTGCCAACGTCCGCCGCGCGGCCGATGCCATCGAGTCGCTAAAAACAGCTCTGGGCCCTGACTCCGTTAGGTGTATCGAGGAGGCTCAAGCACGTGGGGAGATCCCGTCCGAACTGACCCCCGTCCGGACGGAATTCCTCATCGGCGCCAAACCCCGGAACCTCCCTCGGGGGCCGGCGCCTCACAACTTGAGCCGCCTCGGGGAAATCCCCTCCGTGCCTTTCAGTTCCGCGCGGAGGGGTTTCCTGTACGGGCTGCTCCTGCACACCCTCAACTTTGCCATCCTCGCCGGCCGTCCGGACACGCCATGGCGTACCATCTTGCCGTCCGGAGGAGGCGGGGGTCCCCGATGGAGGGCACTCTACGCAGGGGTCCTCCCACTATTCATCGGGGACTTGGCCTGGAGGGTGGTGCACGGAGCAGTGCCGTGCAATAAATTTTTTAAGCCGGTTCACGGACTCCCAGGCCGCCTGCAATTTCTGCGGTCTGGAGGAGTCCGTGTTCCATG
The DNA here is from genome assembly GCF_044704955.1 of Pristiophorus japonicus. Taxonomy (NCBI): domain Eukaryota; kingdom Metazoa; phylum Chordata; class Chondrichthyes; family Pristiophoridae; genus Pristiophorus; species Pristiophorus japonicus. The sequence continues at coordinate 274,151,777 of NC_091979.1, read as the reverse complement.
TTTTTATTGAATGCACGAGGTTGCAGCCCCTGTTCCACTATTTGAAGGGGCTGCTCCTGAAATTCTGGCTGCACTTCAGTCCCACTCTCCTGATCTTTGGGCACCCTGTGCGGAGGGGAGCGGGTAGGTCCGAAGGCCTCCTCGTAGGACTGCTCCTGGGCACGGCCAAGGGTGCCATCAGCCGGTCCAGGCAGCGGGCGGTCGAGGGGGTCGTTCAACCTGACTGCCTGCCTCTCTTCCGCTCTTACATCCGGTCCAGGGTGTCCTTGGAGATGGAGCACGCGGTGTCCACCGGTACGCTCGCGGCCTTCCGCGAGAGGTGGGCACCGGAGGGACTGGAGTGCATCATCACGCCCGGCAACCAAATTTTAATTTGATTTTACGTTTTAAAGTTAATTTGTTTTAATTGCCGGTGCTTTTAGTGTCCCCTTCCCTTTTATAGGGGGCACTGGGGAAAAATTGTGATTTTAGTGCCCAAAAAAAAAAAACAAAAAAAAAGAAAAAACACAAAAAAAAAACACAAAAAAGGGGGAAAAAAAAAAAATGGGCCTTGTAAATGTCTGGAGTGTCACCCAGGTCGGGTGGCACCGTTTAATGTTTTATGTTTTCACAGATAAACTCAAAAGAGTTTCATGCACAAGGACCAATTGTGAAGCAGTGGAGGCGTGTCCTGCACAGTTGGAGCTGTGAGCAGTGAGGGAAGCAGCTAGCAACTTGAGCTCCTGCCTGGAGAGCCCTGAGACCAGCCCAGGAAAAGAAGGAAGGAAGGGGCTTCACCTTCAACTTTACCCAGAGGGAGAGGAGGAAAAAGCAGAAAACTTTGAACAACTTTACCATTCTGCAAGGAGTTGGAGAGAGGGGGAAAAACCAACAACAAACCAGTGTGGAAGGAGGGAGACTCTACTATCTCTACAGGTGGGTGTGGGTGCATTTCCCAAAAAGACTTTGTTGTTTCGGTGGGGGGAGGAAAGAAGACCACTGAGGGCCGGAACATCGCGGGGGGTGTGTGTGTGTGTGTGTGGTAGTGTGCGTGGGGGCCGTGCTTACAACTAGGCCCCCCCCACAATTGGAACCCCCCCCACCCCCCACATTTGCCTAGCCTGGGATAGCTGGAGCTACCAGGCTGAAGATTGTTATTAATCACCCAATTAAAGATCGTTAGGAGTGCCTGGTGACTCCAGCTACCCCAGGTGAAGACATCTTCTCCCCCCACCTGAAGACCACCTCAAAGACTTTTGTGTTTTGCCATCTGGGGAGTGCACCCACCCACAGCTGCGAGGAGAGACCTGCCCTCGCAGCCCCCCCCCCTTCCCACCCCCCTCTCTCTTTTCTCTGTTACTCTGTTTCTCCCCTCTCTCTCTGAGAGCCCTTCCTTCCAAATTTAATTTAAAAAAAAACAATTTAAGACAACTGAGCAGAGGGAGCAAGGCCCCTCCCCAATTGCCAACTAGGGGAGAGGTGTGCCTCATTAAGGGCTCCTCTGCTCAGTCATTATACAAGAGGCCAATAAAGACCATTAAGGCCTGTGACTTTGGGGTGGGTGTAGCCCTTAAAGGGACCCCGTGATGGCGACCCCATCCACGCCGGTGGCAGGGCCAGCAAGGACGTATGCGCAGGCGGTGTCCACATCCACGGCACCTCCTGCGCCACCCGCTGCCCTGCCACCGTTCAGACTTATAACCAGGAAACACGGGGTCAAGAGCTACACTCACCCCACAATGAGCATTGAGGAGTGCGTGCGGGCGATGGCTGGGGTAGTCGGCCCCTCGGCCATTGTCGCAGCCTCCAAGATGTCTGGGAAGGCCGTGTTCTTCCTGGGGTCGGAGCGGGCGGTGTCCCTGGCCCTTGAAAAGGGGCTCACGGTGGGCGGGACGTTCCTGCCGGTGGATCCTCTCGAGGCCACCGCGCAGAGGGTCATCGTGTCGAACGTCCCGCCCTTTGTTCCCGCTGAGCTCCTCCTCCCTCACCTACAACAACTGGGGGAGGTAAGGTCAGGGATCAACCCCATACCGCTCGGCCTCAGGGAGAACAGCCTGCGCCACGTGTTCTCCTTCCGCCGCCAGCTCTTTGTCCGGCTGGCGCGGGAGGACGTGACAGAAGGGCACTTTAATGTGGTGCACGAGGGGACTGCCTACCGCGTCTTCTGGACGTCGGACGGCGTGCGGTGCCATGCCTGCAGAGAGGTGGGGCATGTTCGTAAGAACTGCCCCGCCTCCAAGGCCGCCAAACCACCGAAGGCGGCCAAGGCTGGCGCTGCCGCCACCCCTCCCCCTAGTTGCGTCCGCGTGCCGGGAGCCATGGGTGCGCGGGCATCGTCGGAGGCCTTTGTTTTCAGGGCCTCCGGCGGGGGGGAGGGAGAGCGTCCGAGCGGAAAGAAGGCGCGGAAGAAGGAGAAACATCTAGAGGCGGGTCCCCTCGGTGCGCCGGAAAGTCTGACCACCGCGCTCAGCCCAACCCAGTCACCGGCGAGCGCGGGGTGCCCCGAGCCCGTGCCCGGGCCCTTGAATACCACCACAGAGGGGCCCGGGCGCGGGCAAGAAAAGGAAAAGGGGGGGGCGGAGCGGGAGGCCTCGGCAGACATGGAGGTCTCCCTGACTCCGCGCGCCCCCAGGAACAAAAAGAGGCACCGCCCCAATGAGGCGGAGGGAGAACAACATCCCTCCGCGGAGGAGGCGGTGCCCGCCGCGTGTCCCGCGTCCCCCACCAGCGCCCCCAAATTGCGCTGCAGGCGCGAGGAGTCTTTCCCCGGGGAGGGTGAGACAGTTGAGGCTGCCCAGCCTCTGCCTCCCGGGGATGGAGTGGAAGATCTGCCTGTCGTGGGGGGCGTGGGGACCGCGGAGGAATGCGTAGCCGCCGGGCCGGGCGTCCCGGGGACTGAGGCGGGCGAGGCCGAAAAGGCCGAACCTGAGCCCGCCCAGCTATTACCCAACTTCCCCCGGGAGTTGCTCGACCCGGCAGAGAATGAAACAAATAATTATGACACTGTAGATGCTGGGCCGGGGGGTGGCAGCGGGGAGGGGGAGGAACACCCACCCTCGCCCCTTACTTTGGAGCTGGAGCACTTGGAGGGCCTGGGGATTTCCTATGGCCGGGTCTCTCCTTGTTCTCCGGTTCCTGGGGCGGAGGGGGAACCCCTTCCGCTGTCATTTCCCGACCCGGCACCATTTTTAAAAGAGCCCAGTGGGGACTCCTCTGCCGACGATCCTGGGGGTGGGATCGGGGCAGTGCCAGGGCCGGTTGGAGCGGCCGGTTCATTTGCCGTACCTTGTGCGGTCGATGGGCCGGCTGCTGGCGGCCACCTCCCGGAGGAGGACGGGGACTCGGTGGGGGACGCGGGTGAAGACCTAGAGACCACCGCCAGGGAGGCGGTGGATCTGCTCGCGGCCGCCGCTGAGGCCCTCCTCGTTCCTGCAAAGGAACTCCGGGACTTTTTGGCCCAGAGCCGGGGTCGCCGCGACCAAGCCCGACTGGCCCTGGAAAAATGGTCCGAGCCGGAGCTGATCAAGGGGTCCGTCCGCGCCGCCGTTAAAACCTTGGCCGCGGGCGGGCCCTTGACAAAGGAGCAGCACCTTGAGCTGCGCGAGCTCGAGGGACTCCTCGCTGGGCTGCGGAGGGAGCGGAGTTCAACAAAAGACTTCGCTCCCTCCCCCACAATAGGTTAAGGTAGAGGTTGCACTATGCTTTTGCCATGAAGATAACCATAGCCAGCCTCAACATCAACGGCGGCAGAGGGGCACGCCGTAGATTTGACAATTTTTCGCTCCTGCGGGAGGGGAAATATGCGGTGTGCTTCCTGCAAGAAACCCACACCGTTCCGGGAGACGAAGCCACGTGGCTCCTGGAATGGCAAGGAGAGGTCCGCATGAGCCACCTCACCGCCATTTCAAGTGGGGTGGCCATCTTGCTGGGCCCGCATTTTCAGCCGGAGATCTTGGGGGTCGAGGAGCCCGTGCCAGGCCGCTTGCTGCACGTAACGGTTCGCCTGGGGGACGTGCCGCTCCATCTCGTGAACGTGTACGCCCCTCATCCCGGCCCGCAGCAGACGCGCTTCTTTGAAGAGGTGTCCGCTCTTCTTGGCTCCGTCGACGTCGGCGACTGCATTGTCCTCGGGGGGGATTTTAACTGCACCCTCGAGGCGAGGGACCGCTCCGGTGCCCCGCAGTGCATGACGGCGATGGAGAAGTTGAGGGACCTGGTCGGGTCCTTCGACTTGGTGGACGTCTGGCGAAATCTCCACCCCGACTCCAGCGCCTTTACTTGGGTGAGGCCTGGAGTTGGATGGTCTAGAGTCGACCGCCTTTACGTGTCTCGGGCGTACGTTTCCTGCGTCCCGGCGGCCTCCATGCGGCCGGTGCCGTGCTCGGACCACCACCTGGTGTGGGCGGAGCTCGCTTCGCTCCGCGCGAGGACGGGGTCCGCGTACTGGCACTTTAACAACCGGCTGCTGGAGGACGTGCGGTTCCAGGACTCGTTCCGTCGATTCTGGTCCGACTGGAGAAGGAAGCAGGGGGGCTTCCCCTCCTTGAGGCTATGGTGGGACGTGGGCAAGGCTCACGTCCGCGTCTTCTGTCAAGAGTACGCGAGGGGGTCGACCAAGAGGCGGGCGGCCAGAGTCGGGCGCCTAGAAAAAGAGGTGCTCGACCTGGAAGCCCGTCTCGGTCAAGTCGTCCAGGACCCGGCCCTGCGGACGGTGTACGAAGCGAAGAAGGCCGCGCTGAAGGACCTGCAGCTCGTCGGGTCCCGAGGCGCGTTCGTGAGGTCGCGGATCCGGTTCCTGCGGGATCTGGACCGCGGCTCCCCCTTCTTCTACTCGCTGGAAAAAAGGCAGAGTGTCCGTAAGCAGCTCTTGACGCTGCTGGCCGACGACGGCTCTCTCGTCTCGGATCCGGAGGGCGTCAACAACAGGGTCCGTGAATACTACGGGGCTCTGTTCTCTCCGGATCCGTCCAGCGAGGAAGCGCGTAGAGTTTTGTGGGAGGACCTGCCGAAGGTCGGCCCGGAGGGCGCCGAAAATCTGGAAGCTCCGCTAAGCCTGGCGGAGCTGACCGGTGCCCTCGCCCGGCTCTCGAGGGGAAAATCCCCGGGGCTGGACGGGCTGACCGTGGAGTTCCACAGGGCGTTCTGGGACGTCCTGGGGGGCGACTACGCGCGGGTCCTGGGGGAAAGTCTGGCGACCGGGGAGATGCCCCTCTCTTGGCGCAGGGCAGTCATCGTCCTGCTGCCTAAGAAGGGCGATCTCCGCCTCCTTAAGAACTGGCGCCCGGTCTCCCTCCTCAGCACGGACTACAAAATCTTCGCCAGGGCGATGTCTGCTCGCCTTGGTGCCGTGCTGGACCACATGATCCACCCCGACCAGTCATACACGGTCCCGGGCCGGACAATCCACGACAACATCCATCTGGTCCGGGACCTCATCCATTGCTCCCAGGAGGCTGGTCTGTCGGTCGCCTTCCTATCCCTCGACCAAGAGAAGGCGTTCGACAGGGTGGATCACGACTATCTGCTCGGAACTCTGCGCGCTTTCGGGTTCGAACGCATTTCGTCGCCCGGATCCGACTTTTGTACGCCGCCGCGGAGTGTCTGATTAAGGTTAACGGGTCCTTGACGGCGCCCCTTCGCTTTAGGAGAGGGGTGCGCCAGGGATGCCCCATGTCCGGCCAGTTATACGCCGTTTGCGTGGAGCCTTTCCTGCGCCTCTTGCGGACGAGGTTGACGGGACTGGCTCTGCAAGGGCCGGGCGTGGAGGTCGTCCTCTCGGCTTACGCCGATGACGTGCTCCTCGCGGTAGAGGATCCCGCTGACCTGCGGAGGATGCGTGAGTGCCAGGAGATTTACTCGGCCGCGTCCTCCGCCAGGATCAACTGGGAGAAATGTTCCGGACTCCTGGTGGGTCAGTGGCGGGTGGACTCCCTGCCGGAGGAGCTCAGGCCTTTTGCCTGGAGCACGACCCATCTCCTCTATCTGGGAGTCTACCTTAGCCCCGACGAGGAAGCCTGGCCGGCGAACTGGCAGGAGCTGGAGGCCAAGGTCACCGCTCGCCTAGGGCGCTGGACAGGACTGCTCCGAGTGCTGTCCTACAGGGGTCGAGCGCTAGTCATAAACCAGCTGGTGGCCGCAATGCTGTGGTACCGGCTGGTCACTTTGACCCCTCCCCCTGCGTTTGTCGCCAAGATACAGAAGAAGCTGGTGGACTTCTTCTGGAACAACAGGAAGCACTGGGTCTCTGTCGCGGTCTTGAGTCTCCCGCTTGAGGAGGGCGGTCAGTCGTTGGTGTGCGTCAGCGCCCAGCTCGCGACTTTCCGTCTTCAGACCCTGCAGAGATACCTTTACGTCGAGCCCCCTCCTAGGTGGTGTGCTCTGGCGAGGTATTTCTTCCGCCAGCAGCTCGACCTCAATTATGACACGCAGCTCCTGTTTGTGAACTTGGGGGGTGCCAGGACCGCCCTCCGGGAGCTGCCTGTCTTTTACAGGGAACTCATCAGGGTCTGGAACAAAGTCTCCACCAAGCGCAGCTCTCCGCCGGCTGGAGTGGCGGCCGTCCTGCAGGAGCCGCTGCTCGGGAATCCGTACCTCCACGGCCGAGGTTTTATGTGGCGGTCGGAAGAGAGGGCTGTGGCTGGTGAGGTGACCAGGGTCAGGGACCTGCTCGATGGCGGAGGAGCGGGCTGGATGGCGCCAGTCACGCTGGCGCGGCGCCTAAATTCTGCCAACGTCCGCCGCGCGGCCGATGCCATCGAGTCGCTAAAAACAGCTCTGGGCCCTGACTCCGTTAGGTGTATCGAGGAGGCTCAAGCACGTGGGGAGATCCCGTCCGAACTGACCCCCGTCCGGACGGAATTCCTCATCGGCGCCAAACCCCGGAACCTCCCTCGGGGGCCGGCGCCTCACAACTTGAGCCGCCTCGGGGAAATCCCCTCCGTGCCTTTCAGTTCCGCGCGGAGGGGTTTCCTGTACGGGCTGCTCCTGCACACCCTCAACTTTGCCATCCTCGCCGGCCGTCCGGACACGCCATGGCGTACCATCTTGCCGTCCGGAGGAGGCGGGGGTCCCCGATGGAGGGCACTCTACGCAGGGGTCCTCCCACTATTCATCGGGGACTTGGCCTGGAGGGTGGTGCACGGAGCAGTGCCGTGCAATAAATTTTTTAAGCCGGTTCACGGACTCCCAGGCCGCCTGCAATTTCTGCGGTCTGGAGGAGTCCGTGTTCCATGTTTTTATTGAATGCACGAGGTTGCAGCCCCTGTTCCACTATTTGAAGGGGCTGCTCCTGAAATTCTGGCTGCACTTCAGTCCCACTCTCCTGATCTTTGGGCACCCTGTGCGGAGGGGAGCGGGTAGGTCCGAAGGCCTCCTCGTAGGACTGCTCCTGGGCACGGCCAAGGGTGCCATCAGCCGGTCCAGGCAGCGGGCGGTCGAGGGGGTCGTTCAACCTGACTGCCTGCCTCTCTTCCGCTCTTACATCCGGTCCAGGGTGTCCTTGGAGATGGAGCACGCGGTGTCCACCGGTACGCTCGCGGCCTTCCGCGAGAGGTGGGCACCGGAGGGACTGGAGTGCATCATCACGCCCGGCAACCAAATTTTAATTTGATTTTACGTTTTAAAGTTAATTTGTTTTAATTGCCGGTGCTTTTAGTGTCCCCTTCCCTTTTATAGGGGGCACTGGGGAAAAATTGTGATTTTAGTGCCCAAAAAAAAAAAACAAAAAAAAAGAAAAAACACAAAAAAAAAACACAAAAAAGGGGGAAAAAAAAAAAATGGGCCTTGTAAATGTCTGGAGTGTCACCCAGGTCGGGTGGCACCGTTTAATGTTTTATGTTTTCACAGATAAACTCAAAAGAGTTTCATGCACAAGGACCAATTGTGAAGCAGTGGAGGCGTGTCCTGCACAGTTGGAGCTGTGAGCAGTGAGGGAAGCAGCTAGCAACTTGAGCTCCTGCCTGGAGAGCCCTGAGACCAGCCCAGGAAAAGAAGGAAGGAAGGGGCTTCACCTTCAACTTTACCCAGAGGGAGAGGAGGAAAAAGCAGAAAACTTTGAACAACTTTACCATTCTGCAAGGAGTTGGAGAGAGGGGGAAAAACCAACAACAAACCAGTGTGGAAGGAGGGAGACTCTACTATCTCTACAGGTGGGTGTGGGTGCATTTCCCAAAAAGACTTTGTTGTTTCGGTGGGGGGAGGAAAGAAGACCACTGAGGGCCGGAACATCGCGGGGGGTGTGTGTGTGTGTGTGTGGTAGTGTGCGTGGGGGCCGTGCTTACAACTAGGCCCCCCCCACAATTGGAACCCCCCCCACCCCCCACATTTGCCTAGCCTGGGATAGCTGGAGCTACCAGGCTGAAGATTGTTATTAATCACCCAATTAAAGATCGTTAGGAGTGCCTGGTGACTCCAGCTACCCCAGGTGAAGACATCTTCTCCCCCCACCTGAAGACCACCTCAAAGACTTTTGTGTTTTGCCATCTGGGGAGTGCACCCACCCACAGCTGCGAGGAGAGACCTGCCCTCGCAGCCCCCCCCCCTTCCCACCCCCCTCTCTCTTTTCTCTGTTACTCTGTTTCTCCCCTCTCTCTCTGAGAGCCCTTCCTTCCAAATTTAATTTAAAAAAAAACAATTTAAGACAACTGAGCAGAGGGAGCAAGGCCCCTCCCCAATTGCCAACTAGGGGAGAGGTGTGCCTCATTAAGGGCTCCTCTGCTCAGTCATTATACAAGAGGCCAATAAAGACCATTAAGGCCTGTGACTTTGGGGTGGGTGTAGCCCTTAAAGGGACCCCGTGATGGCGACCCCATCCACGCCGGTGGCAGGGCCAGCAAGGACGTATGCGCAGGCGGTGTCCACATCCACGGCACCTCCTGCGCCACCCGCTGCCCTGCCACCGTTCAGACTTATAACCAGGAAACACGGGGTCAAGAGCTACACTCACCCCACAATGAGCATTGAGGAGTGCGTGCGGGCGATGGCTGGGGTAGTCGGCCCCTCGGCCATTGTCGCAGCCTCCAAGATGTCTGGGAAGGCCGTGTTCTTCCTGGGGTCGGAGCGGGCGGTGTCCCTGGCCCTTGAAAAGGGGCTCACGGTGGGCGGGACGTTCCTGCCGGTGGATCCTCTCGAGGCCACCGCGCAGAGGGTCATCGTGTCGAACGTCCCGCCCTTTGTTCCCGCTGAGCTCCTCCTCCCTCACCTACAACAACTGGGGGAGGTAAGGTCAGGGATCAACCCCATACCGCTCGGCCTCAGGGAGAACAGCCTGCGCCACGTGTTCTCCTTCCGCCGCCAGCTCTTTGTCCGGCTGGCGCGGGAGGACGTGACAGAAGGGCACTTTAATGTGGTGCACGAGGGGACTGCCTACCGCGTCTTCTGGACGTCGGACGGCGTGCGGTGCCATGCCTGCAGAGAGGTGGGGCATGTTCGTAAGAACTGCCCCGCCTCCAAGGCCGCCAAACCACCGAAGGCGGCCAAGGCTGGCGCTGCCGCCACCCCTCCCCCTAGTTGCGTCCGCGTGCCGGGAGCCATGGGTGCGCGGGCATCGTCGGAGGCCTTTGTTTTCAGGGCCTCCGGCGGGGGGGAGGGAGAGCGTCCGAGCGGAAAGAAGGCGCGGAAGAAGGAGAAACATCTAGAGGCGGGTCCCCTCGGTGCGCCGGAAAGTCTGACCACCGCGCTCAGCCCAACCCAGTCACCGGCGAGCGCGGGGTGCCCCGAGCCCGTGCCCGGGCCCTTGAATACCACCACAGAGGGGCCCAGGCGCGGGCAAGAAAAGGAAAAGGGGGGGGCGGAGCGGGAGGCCTCGGCAGACATGGAGGTCTCCCTGACTCCGCGCGCCCCCAGGAACAAAAAGAGGCACCGCCCCAATGAGGCGGAGGGGGAACAACATCCCTCCGCGGAGGAGGCGGTGCCCGCCGCGTGTCCCGCGTCCCCCACCAGCGCCCCCAAATTGCGCTGCAGGCGCGAGGAGTCTTTCCCCGGGGAGGGTGAGACAGTTGAGGCTGCCCAGCCTCTGCCTCCCGGGGATGGAGTGGAAGATCTGCCTGTCGTGGGGGGCGTGGGGACCGCGGAGGAATGCGTAGCCGCCGGGCCGGGCGTCCCGGGGACTGAGGCGGGCGAGGCCGAAAAGGCCGAACCTGAGCCCGCCCAGCTATTACCCAACTTCCCCCGGGAGTTGCTCGACCCGGCAGAAACAAAATATATTGATTTTAATGAAACTGTAGATGCTGGGCCGGGGGGTGGCAGCGGGGAGGGGGAGGAACACCCACCCTCGCCCCTTACTTTGGAGCTGGAGCACTTGGAGGGCCTGGGGATTTCCTATGGCCGGGTCTCTCCTTGTTCTCCGGTTCCTGGGGCGGAGGGGGAACCCCTTCCGCTGTCATTTCCCGACCCAGCACCATTTTTAAAAGAGCCCAGTGGGGACTCCTCTGCCGACGATCCTGGGGGTGGGATCGGGGCAGTGCCAGGGCCGGTTGGAGCGGCCGGTTCATTTGCCGTACCTTGTGCGGTCGATGGGCCGGCTGCTGGCGGCCACCTCCCGGAGGAGGACGGGGACTCGGTGGGGGACGCGGGTGAAGACCTAGAGACCACCGCCAGGGAGGCGGTGGATCTGCTCGCGGCCGCCGCTGAGGCCCTCCTCGTTCCTGCAAAGGAACTCCGGGACTTTTTGGCCCAGAGCCGGGGTCGCCGCGACCAAGCCCGACTGGCCCTGGAAAAATGGTCCGAGCCGGAGCTGATCAAGGGGTCCGTCCGCGCCGCCGTTAAAACCTTGGCCGCGGGCGGGCCCTTGACAAAGGAGCAGCACCTTGAGCTGCGCGAGCTCGAGGGACTCCTCGCTGGGCTGCGGAGGGAGCGGAGTTCAACAAAAGACTCCGCTCCCTCCCCCACAATAGGTTAAGGTAGAGGTTGCACTATGCTTTTGCCATGAAGATAACCATAGCCAGCCTCAACATCAACGGCGGCAGAGGGGCACGCCGTAGATTTGACAATTTTTCGCTCCTGCGGGAGGGGAAATATGCGGTGTGCTTCCTGCAAGAAACCCACACCGTTCCGGGAGACGAAGCCACGTGGCTCCTGGAATGGCAAGGAGAGGTCCGCATGAGCCACCTCACCGCCATTTCAAGTGGGGTGGCCATCTTGCTGGGCCCGCATTTTCAGCCGGAGATCTTGGGGGTCGAGGAGCCCGTGCCAGGCCGCTTGCTGCACGTAACGGTTCGCCTGGGGGACGTGCCGCTCCATCTCGTGAACGTGTACGCCCCTCATCCCGGCCCGCAGCAAACGCGCTTCTTTGAAGAGGTGTCCGCTCTTCTTGGCTCCGTCGACGTCGGCGACTGCATTGTCCTCGGGGGGGATTTTAACTGCACCCTCGAGGCGAGGGACCGCTCCGGTGCCCCGCAGTGCATGACGGCGATGGAGAAGTTGAGGGACCTGGTCGGGTCCTTCGACTTGGTGGACGTCTGGCGAAATCTCCACCCCGACTCCAGCGCCTTTACTTGGGTGAGGCCTGGAGTTGGATGGTCTAGGGTCGACCGCCTTTACGTGTCTCGGGCGTACGTTTCCTGCGTCCCGGCGGCCTCCATGCGGCCGGTGCCGTGCTCGGACCACCACCTGGTGTGGGCGGAGCTCGCTTCGCTCCGCGCGAGGACGGGGTCCGCGTACTGGCACTTTAACAACCGGCTGCTGGAGGACGTGCGGTTCCAGGACTCGTTCCGTCGATTCTGGTCCGACTGGAGAAGGAAGCAGGGGGGCTTCCCCTCCTTGAGGCTATGGTGGGACGTGGGCAAGGCTCACGTCCGCGTCTTCTGTCAAGAGTACGCGAGGGGGTCGACCAAGAGGCGGGCGGCCAGAGTCGGGCGCCTAGAAAAAGAGGTGCTCGACCTGGAAGCCCGTCTCGGTCAAGTCGTCCAGGACCCGGCCCTGCGGACGGTGTACGAAGCGAAGAAGGCCGCGCTGAAGGACCTGCAGCTCGTCGGGTCCCGAGGCGCGTTCGTGAGGTCGCGGATCCGGTTCCTGCGGGATCTGGACCGCGGCTCCCCCTTCTTCTACTCGCTGGAAAAAAGGCAGAGTGTCCGTAAGCAGCTCTTAACGCTGCTGGCCGACGACGGCTCTCTCGTCTCGGATCCGGAGGGCGTCAACAACAGGGTCCGTGAATATTACGGGGCTCTGTTCTCTCCGGATCCGTCCAGCGAGGAAGCGCGTAGAGTTTTGTGGGAGGACCTGCCGAAGGTCGGCCCGGAGGGCGCCGAAAATCTGGAAGCTCCGCTAAGCCTGGCGGAGCTGACCGGTGCCCTCGCCCGGCTCTCGAGGGGAAAATCCCCGGGGCTGGACGGGCTGACCGTGGAGTTCCACAGGGCGTTCTGGGACGTCCTGGGGGGCGACTACGCGCGGGTCCTGGGGGAAAGTCTGGCGACCGGGGAGATGCCCCTCTCTTGGCGCAGGGCAGTCATCGTCCTGCTGCCTAAGAAGGGCGATCTCCGCCTCCTTAAGAACTGGCGCCCGGTCTCCCTCCTCAGCACGGACTACAAAATCTTCGCCAGGGCGATGTCTGCTCGCCTTGGTGCCGTGCTGGACCACATGATCCACCCCGACCAGTCATACACGGTCCCGGGCCGGACAATCCACGACAACATCCATCTGGTCCGGGACCTCATCCATTGCTCCCAGGAGGCTGGTCTGTCGGTCGCCTTCCTATCCCTCGACCAAGAGAAGGCGTTCGACAGGGTGGATCACGACTATCTGCTCGGAACTCTGCGCGCTTTCGGGTTCGGGACGCATTTCGTTGCCCGGATCCGACTTTTGTACGCCGCCGCGGAGTGTCTGATTAAGGTTAACGGGTCCTTGACGGCGCCCCTTCGCTTTAGGAGAGGGGTGCGCCAGGGATGCCCCATGTCCGGCCAGTTATACGCCGTTTGCGTGGAGCCTTTCCTGCGCCTCTTGCGGACGAGGTTGACGGGACTGGCTCTGCAAGGGCCGGGCGTGGAGGTCGTCCTCTCGGCTTACGCCGATGACGTGCTCCTCGCGGTAGAGGATCCCGCTGACCTGCGGAGGATGCGTGAGTGCCAGGAGATTTACTCGGCCGCGTCCTCCGCCAGGATCAACTGGGAGAAATGTTCCGGACTCCTGGTGGGTCAGTGGCGGGTGGACTCCCTGCCGGAGGAGCTCAGGCCTTTTGCCTGGAGCACGACCCATCTCCTCTATCTGGGAGTCTACCTTAGCCCCGACGAGGAAGCCTGGCCGGCGAACTGGCAGGAGCTGGAGGCCAAGGTCGCCGCTCGCCTAGGGCGCTGGACAGGACTGCTCCGAGTGCTGTCCTACAGGGGTCGAGCGCTAGTCATAAACCAGCTGGTGGCCGCAATGCTGTGGTACCGGCTGGTCACTTTGACCCCTCCCCCTGCGTTTGTCGCCAAGATACAGAAGAAGCTGGTGGACTTCTTCTGGAACAACAGGAAGCACTGGGTCTCTGTCGCGGTCTTGAGTCTCCCGCTTGAGGAGGGCGGTCAGTCGTTGGTGTGCGTCAGCGCCCAGCTCGCGACTTTCCGTCTTCAGACCCTGCAGAGATACCTTTACGTCGAGCCCCCTCCTAGGTGGTGTGCTCTGGCGAGGTATTTCTTCCGCCAGCAGCTCGACCTCAATTATGACACGCAGCTCCTGTTTGTGAACTTGGGGGGTGCCAGGACCGCCCTCCGGGAGCTGCCTGTCTTTTACAGGGAACTCATCAGGGTCTGGAACAAAGTCTCCACCAAGCGCAGCTCTCCGCCGGCTGGAGTGGCGGCCGTCCTGCAGGAACCGCTGCTCGGGAATCCGTACCTCCACGGCCGAGGCTTCATGTGGCGGTCGGAAGAGAGGGCTGTGGCTGGTGAGGTGACCAGGGTCAGGGACCTGCTCGATGGCGGAGGAGCGGGCTGGATGGCGCCAGTCACGCTGGCGCGGCGCCTAAATTCTGCCAACGTCCGCCGCGCGGCCGATGCCATCGAGTCGCTAAAAACAGCTCTGGGCCCTGACTCCGTTAGGTGTATCGAGGAGGCTCAAGCACGTGGGGAGATCCCGTCCGAACTGACCCCCGTCCGGACGGAATTCCTCATCGGCGCCAAACCCCGGAACCTCCCTCGGGGGCCGGCGCCTCACAACTTGAGCCGCCTCGGGGAAATCCCCTCCGTGCCTTTCAGTTCCGCGCGGAGGGGTTTCCTGTACGGGCTGCTCCTGCACACCCTCAACTTTGCCATCCTCGCCGGCCGTCCGGACACGCCATGGCGTACCATCTTGCCGTCCGGAGGAGGCGGGGGTCCCCGATGGAGGGCCCTCTACGCAGGGGTCCTCCCACTATTCATCGGGGACTTGGCCTGGAGGGTGGTGCACGGAGCAGTGCCGTGCAACAAATTTTTAAGCCGGTTCACGGACTCCCAGGCCGCCTGCAATTTCTGCGGTCTGGAGGAGTCCGTGTTCCATGTTTTTATGGAATGCACGAGGTTGCAGCCCCTGTTTTATTATTTGAAGGGGCTGCTCCTGAAATTCTGGCTGCACTTCAGTCCCACTCTCCTGATCTTTGGGCACCCTGTGCGGAGGGGAGCGGGTAGGTCCGAAGGCCTCCTCGTAGGACTGCTCCTGGGCACGGCCAAGGGTGCCATCAGCCGGTCCAGGCAGCGGGCGGTCGAGGGGGTCGTTCAACCTGACTGCCTGCCTCTCTTCCGCTCTTACATCCGGTCCAGGGTGTCCTTGGAGATGGAGCACGCGGTGTCCACCGGTACGCTCGCGGCCTTCCGCGAGAGGTGGGCACCGGAGGGACTGGAGTGCATCATCACGCCCGGCAACCAAATTTTAAT